>NC_064812.1:36220914-36241424 GCF_023721935.1 Panthera uncia | reverse complement strand
GGGGGGGGGGGGGGGCGGGGCGGTTTCCTTTTTACCAGAAAAAGGAGAAAATTATGGACAACTGGCATCTCAGCAAAAGAGAACTTGAACACTCTAGCCTCTCCCTGCCCCGCCAAGGCCTTGCACAACTGCCTTTCAGACGCTCTGCCTTTCAGAATTGCTTCATCCGACCCTGGGTCCCATGACCCCCCTTGTTATCTGGATAACTGCCTAGGTCTGGCCGGGGCGGCGGGGGGGGGGGACAAGGTACAGCTTCATTTGGGGAGCAGACTTTGGAAGCCAAGGGGTAGTGTGGTGCTGGGTATTGGGGATGCACAGAGGGAAGACAGGGTCTCTGCCTTCCAGCACAGGCTGTAACAGAGGTTCCACGGCCACTCTGGGACCCACGGAAATGAATTCTTAAGGCTACACGAGAGCCTCAGAAAGCTTTCACAGAGGAGCTGAGGCTTTAAGGACAGATAGGCGTTTGTCAAGTAGAATAACAAGGAGGGCCTTCCAATCAAAGGGAACAGCATGTGCAAAGGCACAGAGGTGCAAAGGAACCCTGGATGCTCTGTCGACCAGAAACAGTTAAGTATTGTTGGATTGCACCGCTCAGGGTGGGAAGGGGCAGGAAATGAGGTCGGGCTGAGAGCTTTGGACTGTTACCTGAGGATACAAAAAAGGGACCCGGTGAGGTTTGTAATCCCGGTAGAGCACTACCCAAGACGATGCAACCTGGAAGAGAAGGAGGCGCTATAGCCTGAATGTTTGTGTCTCCCCCATCCCCCAGACTCGTATGTTGAATCCTATTGCCCAACGTGATGGTATTAGGAGGCACTTAGGGCACAAAGGTGGAGCCCTCGTAAGTGGGATTAGTGTGAAAGACCCTACAGAGCTCCCTTGCCCCTTCCACCGAATAAAGACACAAGGAGAAATCTGCCACCCAGAAGAGGGCCCTCACCCGATCATGCCGGCACCCCGATCTAGGACTTCCAGCTTCCAGAACCGTGAGAAATGAACTTCTGTTGTTTCTAAGCTACCCAGCATATAGTATTTTATTGTAGCAACCCAACTGGACTACGACAGGAGCCAAGAAGAGAATGCAGGTCTAGAAGCGGCATGGCAAGGTGGAGGTCAGGGGCTTGGTGGTACCTGGTCACTGGACAAGTTCCTCGGTCTCTCTGGGTCTCTCCCGTGAAATGGGCATAATAGAATCTGCACTTCAAGGGGAGGTCATTAGGGGAAATCACGCAGGTGCCTGGCTTATAGGAGGCCCTCGATGCACAGAAGCCATGACTAGCTGGGCAGGGGAGACCCACTTAGTCACCCGGAGATTAAGTTCAACGATCTGTGCGCAGCCTCTCCCACCAAAAAAAAAAAAAAAAAAGCACAAGAGGAAAAAAGGATCGGAGTTTACTTATCGTGGTGTTTTAAGGATGGCCACACGTTCTTGGACACTCCTCCCATAGGTGGGTGGGTTCTGGGTCCCCTCCCCCTTGAGTTTCGCAGGCTCTGCGCATCCACACAATGGAATGTCGTTCAGCCTAGAAGGAGGGAAACATTGACACATGCCACATGTGGATGGACCTTGAAGACATCATGCGATGTGGAAGAAGCCAGACAGAAACGGCCACGTGTTCTAGGATTCCACATACACGTGATTTCCAGAGTAGGCAAATCCCCAGGGACGAAAAGCAGGCTGGTGGTTACCAAGGGAAACGGAGACAACGGCTTGATGGGCTTGCGATTTGTTTTGGGGGTGATGAAAACGCTTCAGAACTCCATAGAGGTGGTATTTGCACATCACTGTAAATGTACTCAACGCCACTGGGCTGTTCGCTTCAAACACTGAGCTGTTCGTTTAAAAATGGTTGATTCCATGTTACGTGAATTTCACGCCAACCGCAAAAGGTAAATGTAGTTGCTTTTGTGGAGCGTGACAAAGTTCTTCTCATAATTCGGGGATCTTTTCTCCCCTCATCCAGGGCTTCCAGAAACATTTTGCATTTGTCAAAAATGACACTTGCTGGCCCGTCACAGGACTGAGTGAAGAATAAGAGAATAAGGCATGTTGTTGGACAAACTCAATAGCTTTCTAAGTGTTACCAAAATGCTAAAAATGATTTTTATCATATTCATTATTGGGAGGTACTCAGAATAATATTGGTTTTATATATATATATATATATATATAGTCCCAGTAGTTTTAAGTATCTTATATGTGGGGGCGCCTAGGTGGCTCAGTTGGTTAGGCGACCGATTTCGGCTCAGGTCATGATCTCACGGTCCGTGAGTTTGAGCCCCACGTCAGGCTCTGTGCTGACAGCTTAGAGCCTGGAGCCTGCTTCTCTGTGTCTCCCCCTCTCTCTGCCCCCTCTCTCTATGCCCCCTCCCCTGCATCTCTCTGTCTCTCAATAATAAATAAACGTTAAAAGATTATTAAAAAACAGTATCTTAAACATTGCAAAAATCCATTCTTTGTGAACACTTAGAATTTGGGGATTCCACTTAAAGTTCTGCAGAGAATTGTTCTCTTATTAGGAGCATAGGATAACATTTTGAGGAGGAGACATCCCACACGTTAATGCTTTGTGCGGACAAGTGGCTAATAGAAGCAGGGAAGGAACGAAGTTTGCTTCTGGGGACTGCATGTTGCATTCAGCGTCTGCGGCGGTGCTAAGAAATTGTGAGTTGGGGGGAGTCACTGGGAATGCTTTCGTGAGCTGAGGGGAAATTCTAGGGAATGAGGACACCGTGGAGTTCTGAGGCCCAGCCCCATGGTTTTGTGAGGGGATACAGGCCCGGGGAGAGCAGCAGAGAGCCAAGGGCTGGTGCAAAGCTTTGAGAGGACAGTGCTGCCCTAATTCCGGAGAGCCGATGTCCTTTAAAACCTTGCCCTAGATTCGCTGATCAGTCCCTAGAGTGAGGCGAGGGCTCTCAGAGGTGGGACCAAAAGTCTTCTTTGAGGATTGCCTTGGTATTTTGGGGATCACGCAACCTAATTCATAAAGGCGGAGGTAAATGCAAGGATACAGGCTCTGGGTCCAGGAATATGCCAGCTCAGGGTCAGGGGACCTGACTCACAGCCCCAGCTAGGTCACCAACCATTCAATGTCAGGCAAGTCACTGACCTTCTCCACTGCTCACTTCTGTCAAGCGAAGGCAGCCCCCAAAAGCCCTCACCGGCAGCCAGTGCCACGTTCATACCGTTCCAACAAGCAGATGGCGAGGGTGTTCGGGTCATCTATAAGCTAGAAGCCTGGGGATGAGCATGTTTCACAAGCTAGAAAATACATGAAAAGGGAAGGTGTTTTTACTGGAGCTTGAAAACTCTTGGTCAGTCAACCATCACGTATGAGGCAACAGACCTTTAGCGAGACGGGTGCTGGGTGCTGAGGGTACAAAGAAACGAGGACAAGCCCCCTCCTTGGAGGAGCCTGGAACTGAGAGAGGGAGACAAGTGCCGTGACAGCTGGGGGCTGTGTCAGGGCTGTGCCTGTGCAGAGCGGGGGGGGGGGGGGGGTGATCCTCACATGAGGGCATGTTCAGTCTGAGTCTCAAAGGACAATATTCTAGCCAAGGCTCTTTTGGCTTTAAGGAACAGACATCTCTTCAAACTAGCTAAAGTGAGAATGAAGCTTTTCCAGTCATGATTGAGGAATCTCACGGAACCCAAGCTCAGGAAGTGAGTTAGGGAGCCCCGGGTTATTGAACTCGAACAGGACGCTGGAAAGACTAGAGGCTCAGTGGCCCCCCAGCCCTCCTTCTCCTCCTTCCCCTCCTCTCTCTTTTCTCCTCTCTGTGTCTCCTCTTTTTTCTTTGCACATCAGCTTCTTCCACCCGTTCGTCAGCTTGTAAAGGACCCACAGACTTCAAGCCTAGACTCCAGATACACTTTCAGTACCGTTTTCCGTTTTGCTTTGTCTTTGTTTTATCACTGCCTGGCCACAATTTACAGAATCAGTTCAGCTGCCAGAAAGAAACAGCCACCCGATTGATCCAGCTGAGCTCTTCAGTCCAGGGCCCCCAAGTCACTCGCCAGCGGGTGGCTCGCATTTGGGGGCTCAGTCACCCCCTGGAGTCCCACTGGCCGAGTGACGTCGTCCTGGGGGCTCCTGCTTCCAAGGGCCGTGAGCCAGGCGGGCTATAGAGGCGTGCACGGCTGGTCTGTCACTTAATCTGGTTCTCCACCAGGGACAAGAAGAGAGTCGGAAAGGGAGGGAGGCATGCCTGGCGAGAAAGTAGCAGGCGGGAAAGCCTAGAAGAGGAGGGAGAGTTCATGGCACCTGGAGGTGCCTGGAGAGGCTCCAACGGGGGCCACCTTCATCCCGGGGTGCGATCCCAACCAGCAGCATACACCTCAACTGGTCCAGCAGGGGCTCCTGCCGAGCCCAACGGGCACCGGCTGTGAACATCTGGGGTGACAGAAATGCCTGAAGGTCAGGCCTGCCTTGACGATAAAACCTCCTCGTGTGTGTTTTTACTGGAGGCTGTGGCCTCACTTCTTCCTTTACCCAACCCACGGCTCTACGACGGGGCCAAGCGAGAGCTCTGCGGGGCTCCGCCAGGGCCCTGTGTCACCTCCAGGTCGCCCGTGGAGCGGTCGGCGCGGCTGTGCCTTCTGGCTGCTGCCGGGGTCTGTCCCCGGGAGTTCAGAAGCCGCTCTTCCCGTTCTCAGCCTTTCCGGGAAGAAAGAGGAGGAGGAAGCTGGTGTCGGAGCCACACTGGAGGCTGCAGGGAGTTGTGCGTTGTGCGTGAGGAAGGACCACACGCGTGGGAAGATTCTGATGAGGCTTCTCGGCGTCTAGCCCCGCCTGGGGGTGAGTCACTGCCATTCTGTGTGTACAGATGACTCATCGGAGCTCCTCCCTGCCTCCTGGGGAGGGGTGGGGGGCTGGGGGGGGGGGGGAAGCCTGCCTCTCTGCAGCGGTGTGAAGAGGGGTGGGGGCGAGGGGAGAGGCAAAGGGTACCCGTGGAGCATTTCCTATGCTCCAGACACTGTGTGAGCTGCAAAGTGCATCAGCTTATTCGACCAAATACCCAGGGAGGACTCGGGTCCGATGCTCTGGCCCCACAGCCCACATTCAGATCCACGACACGAACTCTTCCATTCCTAACATCCCCAGAGCCCACCTAATTCACAGGAGGCCCTGGGGACTGTCAGAAAAAACATCCAACGCCTGGAAATGAGGCAGAAAAGGCGGACGGCACATCCTTTCCATATCATAGCGGGTAGAAGACCATCGGAGGATTATCTAGAACTGTGCCGTCCTGTACAATAACCCCGTGTGGCTATCGAGCTCCTAAAATGTGGCTGGTCTGAATTGAGATGTGCTGTTAGTGAAAACTCTACACTGGATTTCAGAGACTTAGAATGGAAAAAAAAAATTATATCTGAGTAAGAATGTTATGCTGATGACATGTTGAAGTGATAATATTTTGGATATATTGGGCGAGAAAAGATACATTATTAAAATTAATTTCACCTGTTTCTCAGAATGGCTAACATGAACAACTCAGGCGACAACAGATGTTGGCGAGGATGCGGGTAAGAGGATCTCTTTTGCATTGTGGGTGGCAATGCAAGCCGGTGCAGCCACTCTGGAAAACAGTATAGAGTTTCCTCGAAAAACTAAAAATCGAACTACCTTATGACCAAGCAATTGCACTACTAGGCATTTATCCACAGGATACAGGTGTGCTGTTTCGAAGGGACACATGCACCCCCATGTTTATAGCAGCACTATCAACAATAGCCAAAGGATGGAAAGAGCCCAAATGTCCATCGATGGATGAATGGATAAAGACAATGTGATACACACACACACACACACACACACACACACACACACACACAATGGAGTATTACTCGGCAATCAAAAAGAATGAAATCTTGCCATTTGCAACTACGTGGATGGAACTGGAGGGTATTATGCTAAGTGAAATTAGTCTGAGAAAGACAAAAATCCTATGACTTCACTCATATGAGGACTTTAAGACACAGAACAGATGAACACAAGGGAAGGGAAGCAAAAATAATATAAAAACAGGGAGGGGGACAAAGCAGAAGAGACTTTGAAATATGGAGAACAAACAGGGTTACTGGAGGGGGTTGGGGAGGGAGGATGGGCTAAATGGGGAAGGGGCACTAAGGAATCTCCTCCTGAAATCACTGTTGCACTATATGCTAACTAACTTGGACATAAATTTTAAAAAATGTATAAAAATTGTTTTAAAAAGGATAAAAAAATTAATTTCACCTGTTTCTTTTTATTTCTTTTTTAAAAGGTGGCTATTAGAAAATCTAACATTCCAGTGTGGCTTGCCTGTTGGATTAATCAGTTTCATATCTAACCAAGCAAATGTATTTGAATATATTGTTGTTAATTTGCCTCTAAATATCTTAGCTTCTCACATGTTCCTTGTACTGGTCATAATATCTTACTGGTTCCTTCATTAATCGAGTCTTCAAAACTTCTTGATACATGTTCGCTTTCCATTTATCTGAGATTTGTGATTTTTACCTTTTAGAACAGCATCAATAGAAACAGAATGCAAGCTACACATGTAACTTAAACTTTTCTAGGAGTCACATTAAAATGTAAAATTACGGGCGCCTGGCTGGCTCAGTGGGTAAGGCATGTGACTCTTGGTCTCAGGGTTGTGAGTTTGAGCCCCCCGTTGGGTGTGGAGCCTACTTAAAATAAATCTTTTTTTGAGTTTTTGTAAGTGAAATTAATTTTAAAAGTGTATGTTGTCTATCTCGATAATGCCCCAAATATTATCATTTCTACATGTAATCAAAATTAAAACATTATGAATGAAATGTTTTACATTCTTTTTGCATTCTCCAAAAATCTAGCACGTCTCAGTTTGGACCAGCTGCATTTCAAGTTCTAGAAGTCACTCGTGGCGAGTGGCTGCTGTATTAAACAGTTGTGATATTAATATTAAACATATTAAACACAACAGAGAGGTTGTGACTCTCTCCTTAGAAGTAAAGGAATATGACCAGGAAATGAAGGCAGCTCAAGACATCTAGGGTTCATGTGTGAGCTGGAAGGCAGTTGTCTTCACAAAGACAACATAGGCCTAGGGGGAGCGGGAATATACCTGAAACTATATTCCAGTCCTCAGAGAATTCTCATCTCACCTTTGGATACTTTCTCCCACTCTGTCCATCAGCGGCATGGCCCTGAGCAAATCACCTCCATGATCTGGTTCTCAGTTTCCTCATTTGTAGAACGAAGGGGTTGAACTTGAAGATCTCTGAGGTCCCTTCCGTCCATTGACGGGCCATCATTCTCTGAAATGTACTCGGGTAGCACATTGTGGGGAAGGCAGCTGTTGGACGTTTTCAGGTACTTTTGAGAGTCTTTTTCCTGTTCTTAGGTTTGCATTCCACAGTCTCTATAATGTGTGGTGTTGAGAGGCTGGCAACCAGATCTGGAGCTGTCTGCTTAACGAAGAAGTGGCTGCTTCCTTTGGGCAGGTTGTTGGGGGACAAGAGTTAAGACATGTAGGATTTGAGGTCCTCGTGCAGCCAATTATCTTCCTCTTTGTCCTAAAAGTGTATTTTGTGGGGTGGGAGTGGGGGGTCTCTTGCTTTGTGGAGTTCTACAGTTAATCTTAAGCAATAGGAGATAAAGGAAGTTAATTCCCTTCGGAGGATCCCCAGGAGACGTGAAGGAAATTAGAAGCCAGACTATAACAACGAAAAGAGAAACTTCATACTGATGGCTCACTTAAGGAGCTGTAACTAAGTCTCGATTTCTATAGGTAAAAGTTACTGGAGCCTTAGATTAAGACAAGGGATTAATCTGTGGATGTTCCTTTTAGATAAATCAACGAGGGGAAACCAAACTGGATATGCCTTCCCCAACCCAGCAAAATGTATGTCCTGTGGGGACCCCACAACTAAATAGCAAAGAGAGCTTCCCCCCGTGTGATCTGAGACTGGCCCGACGCACCAACGCACCAATGAAAGAACAAAGGACACAGAGAGAAGACAGAGGCAGGCCACTGCAGGTTGGTGGCTGGCAGCATTAATAAGCAAAGGGAACTTACATTTAAGGAGTGTCTTGGGTAGCAGCCTGAAGAGTAGATTCCCACACCTGCCACCTAAGTTTCCAAGTTTATATAGAAGCTTTAACTAGGTTCAGTCACGTACACCTGCAGGTGTTCTCAATATCACAGCACTATCTCAAGGCTATGTCCTTGGAGCATCCTCTGGGAGTGGATAAAGGCAAGAGGAGCCCGCATTCCAGCGACAGGGGAGGGAGGAGCCCCTGATGGCCAGGGTCCAGCTCCCGGGTTAACTGGAGGTCATGTCTTCTCCAAGACCTCTCACAACAACAAGGGCAGTAGAAAATCACTCATGATTTGTGAGACGCTAGGGAGGTCCCCAAATACCTCCTCCACCACTGCCTAATGCACCTTTGGGGTGCATTAATAATTCCTTTGTGTCTTGGGGCACCTGGGTGGCTCAGTAGGTTAGGCGTCTGACTTCAGCTCAGGTCACGATCTCAGGGTTCAGGAGTTCAAACCCCGCGTTGGGCTCTGTGCTGACAGCTTGGGAGCTGCTTGGGATTCTGTGTCTCCCTCTTTCTCTGCCCCTCTCCCACTTGTGTGTATGCTCTCCCTCTCTCCCTCTCTGGAAAAAAAAAATTAATTAATTAATAAACTTTGAAAAAAAAAAGAATTCCTTTGTGTCTTGAAGGGCAGTCTAATTTCAGGAGTTCTCTATGACAGTGCCTAGAAGTCTGGGGACACAGGTGTCCTCGGTCTTCTCAGTTGGCACATGGAAGCCGCTCACACCTCCCGGCCCTAAAGGAAGGAACCACAGCAAGAGGTGCCCGCAGTAAACAGCTGTGTCTATCCCTTGATGCTGCAGAACACGGGGCCCTGCCCTGCCTGGAGCTTGAGGGTATTTGTGATGCCCCCCGGAATACCCAATGCCCTGCGCGTCTTCCGGCGTCTGTTCCTGCGTCTCCGTGCCCATCGCTTGCCCTCTGCCTCCACGCACAGACCTTGGTTTCTCCAGACATGCCTTCCACATGCCGCTCCCCGACTGTCTGTTCATGCTTTTCCCTTCACCCGGCCTACTCTCCCCCTTCAAATCTGGGCTCCAGCTCCGCTCGGCCAGCCGGGATGTCTGATGTGGGGAAGGTCAGTTAATTCCTCTAAACGGCTTCTTCAATGTCAAGACGCAGCAACTGATACCAGCCCTGTTAACCTCATAAAGTTGGTTTTCCAGTTCCCAACTCTAAAAATGGTTTAAAATTTCAAAGCATCACACAAATGTCAAGGGTTACCAGAATACTGATGTGAAAGGAGCAGCAAACACAGGCACAGAGGGAATCTTGAGGTTTAAAGTCTGTTGTGATGTTTTACAAGGAATTTTATTCTCGGATTGCTAGCTCTGTAAAGGTGCGCCTGTGTTAAACGAGCCGCGTCACTTTCTCGTGAGGCAGGCGGGTTAAACGCGAGAAGGGCAGGACAGTCTTCGGTACTTGTTCTCTGTTCCATTTTTGTCATGAAAACCTAATAATAGTTCCTCTGGACTTCGTGGCTAAACCCACAGCGGATTGTTTTTTCTTCCTTCCAGGCAGGGAGTCTTTGATGTGGAAAATACTGCATTCTGAAGTTCTAGAGAGAGAACATGAATAAGCAATGACTTCTTCCCTCTCCTTTTATTTAGATCTCCAGCTCGTCCACCTGAAGGACAACAGAGGCTCAAAGCAGCAATAGTGAAAGCCGTTACTTGCCTGAGACCCCCAGCCCTACCTGTGGAATCCCAGCTTCTTGCAAACCCCTTTCCTTTTCTGGGGGGATGTCTGATCCCAAGGCCCAGCGTTTGAATCCTTTTAACGGATGAGGAAACTGAGCTCAGAAGCAAGAAAGTTGTCACTGGCGCAAAACTCACAAACAAGCCGTGGAAGGCGGGGCTGAGCCCTGACTCCCCCAGGGGCCCGTGATGGATGCTGAACACCAGATAAATGCTTTTCAAAGGCTGTTTTGGTCCCTTATAATTAGACAAATGAGAGCTTAAAAGAATTCCTGGATCCTACCCCAGATACTGATACGCAGTAGGTCTTGAGTGCTGTTGGGGCGATTCTAATGGGCAGTGTTTAGGAACCATCATTCTAGAGTTTTTATTTCTTGAGGCTCATTGTCAGCATGGAACATGGCTTCCCCCCCCCCCCCATCCGAAACTGCTTTTTCCGAATCAGAGCTGGCAAATTTGCACTGGGTCTAATATCTCCTTCTGTCTCTGTCTCACATACGCTTGGGCCCTAGAAGTTTCGTTCGTGCCACTGCACGTCACCAGGTAAATGTGGCTCTCGTCCCAGCCTGACCAGGTCATACCTAAATGTCAGACAGATGAGCTCTACATGCTCAAAGAGGACTCAAGTCACAACAGAATCCGGGGACCACAAACGACCATCAGAATTTCAGGTATGTGAGGGCAGATACAACATGCTGGTTGTAGGTTAAAAAGAGCAAAAAACAGATCCTTGGAGGTTAGGGAACAGAAAAGGCCACAGTTCTGTGCCTCCCTGTGAATAAGAGCCCCACCAATGCAGAGGATGGTTATTGTAATAAAGCTGACCTTGGGCTAGAAGCCAAGTGCATTTCTTTAAAGTCTTTTCCAAATTAACCGATAACTCAAAGGGATACTTCTGTTACCAATATCCCTATGACGCTTTTTTTTTTTTTTTTTTTTTTTGTATTAAAAACCAGGCATCTATGAAGTCCAAAACAAACTTTATTCTGGAAATAAGGTCTTAGGAGAAGATTACCACACGAGAGTCATTTTCTCCAACCCAACAGTTTTTTAGCACCTATTGGGAGTAAGTCACTATGTTAGCTATTTACCAATTTAAAAAAGGGAAACCTTTTTTCTTAGCACAGAGGTCAGAAGGGGGGTTAAGTATTCTGTATCTTTTGCTAAGTATCTATGCTGTGCCAGCTTCTGTGCCGAGTGCCGAGAACACAATGATCAACAGGACATAGTTGCTGCCCTCTAGAAGCTTCGCTTGCAGGCTATATTAGGTAGAGGACTTGGCTGGAGGGCTTTCAGAATGCCTCCCCTGATAGGCAGTATACACTTCCTCCTGGGATCCTCTGGTACATGCAGGTTCTAGCTGAGGACAGTTAAGGACAGTTATTGCCATCAGGAATTTCTACCATCAGGAATAATTGCTGCTGGCAGAAGTGGGCTCCTGTTAACAAGGGTTTAGCGAGTTCTCAGTTTCTTTTACTTGTATAATTTTAAACCAGTGAAATTGTCGAATAAATAGTGTTCTCCATTTTCTTAACCTGAGAAGCTCTTTTTCTTTAGTCGCATCGGTAATGGGACAAAGAGAGATCATGTGCCTCCTGTTACAACGCCCTAAGGACCCGGCAGCACCTCAGTAAGATTCCTGAAACAAAGTGTATAGTCTGAAACTAATGGAAAAACATCGGGATAAACCAACACAATGACAAAAAAGAAGGCCATCCTACAAATTATTTGGTCACGAAAGACAAAACTGAGAAATTGTTCCAGATCAGTGGAGGCTAAAGAGACCTAGCAACTATATACAACTGAAGATCTTGGACTGGACCTTAGTAGACCCAGGGAGAGTTTTCTTTCTTCAGCCACAAAGGACATTAGTAGGACAACTGCAGGTTTGAGTAAGGTCTGTAGATCAGATGTTAGCATCACATCAGTGTAAATTTTCTGGTTTTTATAATTATAGTAAAACCTTGGATTGCGAGTAGCTCGTTTTGCGAGCGTTCTGCAAGACAAGCAAACCTTTCTATTAATTTGTAACTTGATAAACGAGTGATGTCTTGCCATACGAGTAGAAAGCACGTGACACCGAACGTCACATGGTCACAACTGAGCCAATGGTTCTTGAAATTCGCTTTGAGATACAAATGCTTTGGATTCCAAGCATATTTCTGAAACACAGTATGCTCACAAACCAAGGTTTTACTGTGTATGGTTTTATATGAAACTATCTCGTTTTTAAGAAATAAACACTGCAGTGGTGGCCGGGTGGCTCAGGCAGTTAAGCGTCCAGCTCTTGGTTTCAACTCAGGTCGTGATCTCGAGGTTTGTGCGTTCAAGCCCTCCATCGGGCTCTGTGCTGAGGGTGAAGAGCCTACTTGGGATTCTCTCTCTCTCTGCCCCTCCCCCACTCATGTTTTCTCTCTCTCTCTCTCTCTCTCTCTCTGTCTGTCTCTCTCTCAAAAAAAAAAAACTCCACTTAATTAAGAAATAAACACTGAAGTATATAGAGGTCAAGAGGCCCCATATCTACAATTTACTCTCAAATGATTCAGAAAAAAATATATAAACAGTAATAGGCTGTGATTTGGAAAAGCTGGATAAAAGGGTATATTCAATTCTTTGTACTATTTTTGCAACTTTTCTATGGACCTAAAATTTTTTAAAAATGTTTATTTATTTTGAGAGAGAGCACACGAGCAGAGGAGGGGTTGAGAGAGAAGAGAGAGAGAATCCCAAGCAGGCTCCACGCTATCAGCTCATAGAGCCTGACTCGGGGCTTGAACTCACTGTGACATAATGACCCGAGCCGAAGTCAAGATTGGGATGTTTAACTGACTGAGCCACAGAGGTGTCCCTAGGTCTAAAATTGTTTAAAATAAAAAAGAGTATTTAATGCTGTCGTCATTTAGAATATGCAACCAAAGAAGGCCTTTAACTGCAAATCACCTAAAATTCCACAACATTGAACATACTTCTTTTGGAGAGGAGACACTCTCAGGTATTCACTAAATGATACAATCAAATTATTTAAAATAAGATACCCAGAATATTAACATCGTAAAATATGAATGTTTGGTTTTTGAACATTTTTTTAATGTTTTTATTTATATTTGAGAGAGAGAGAGAGAGAGAGAGCGCAAGCAGGGGAGGGGTGGAGAGGGAGACAGAATCTGAAGCAGGCTCTAGGCTCCCACGTGGGGCTCAAACTCACCAATGGTGAGATCATGACCTGAGCTGAAGTCCGACACTTAACCAACGGAGCCACCCAGGTGGCCCGAATCTTTGTCTCTTAAGAGAATAATGACAAGACTTTATTCTCGGGATAAAGCTGTTTTGTATCATCAGGCAGAAGAGTTTATTCCCTGAGATATGTATAATTCCTCATGGTTAGTGTTTTTGCTTTAAAGTCCTTTCAAAGAGGGGCGCCTGGGTGGCTCTGTCAGTTAAACTCCAACTTCCGCTCAAGTCATAATCTCGTAGTTCCTGAGTTCAAGCCCCACATCGGGCTCTGTGCTGATAGTTTGGAGCCTGGAGCCTGCTCTGGATTCTTTGCCCCCTTCTCTCTCTGCCCCCTCCCCCGCTCATGCTCTGTCTCTCTCTGTCTCTCAAAAAGAAACATTAAAAAAATAAAAAATAAAGTCCTTGAAAGAAAAAAAAAAATAGCGGGGAGCAGGAATAGGTTTTCTTAGTTTATAGAACTGGGTTCTAGCTCTAAACCGGATTACCTGCCAGATTATTCGATTACCTAGTGTCACTTCATTTTTTTCAGTTTCCATTTTTTTTTTTTTTCATTTGGGTTTCCGTTCTGTCTTTCGTCTTCTTCATATCAAACGCATTTGCTTTGTGGTGTCTTTCCAACGGCTCTTTCACTCAGAGTTCTCGAGAGCGCGAATCTCTTCAGTTCATCCTTTGCACCGGCCTTTGTCACTCTCCACCGGGAGCTGACATTGTAAGTGAGGCGGAAGACCTAAGTGGCTTCCCGCTAAAGCCTTTCCTCTCTGTGGTCCAGGGGCTGGGGGGGTCTGTGGTCAGCGTCATTCCCTACTGCCTCGCCCGGCCCACTCCTCTTCATCCACTGGCTGCATGGCTCAGCCGGGGTTACACTCTGTAGGGGCAGGGAGGTTCTCACGTGACTGGAAGACATTGCCCTCCTCTGCCCAGGACAGACGCTAAAGCCAACTTTCAGAGTCACCCACGGATCCTTTCGGGGCCGGTCACCAATTATCTCTTGAGCGCGCTCTCTGCCAGCTGCTGCTTGACCACCACTCAGACTCCACCATGGGGATTCCATCCAGGCAGCCCTTTTAAGCCAAGTTTCTGGTCTTGACCCTGGCTGGCTAGAAACAGGTCCACATTCTTTGCCTCCACAAACCTTGGGAGAGCAGGCCGTTTCTAATGCAGTTACGTCTCCCCACTCTGCCCTCAGCATGGCAAGCTAGACTCCATCTTTTGACTTTAGAGTGCCCAGGGAGCCTAGTGTCACTCCGTGCCACATGGATTCGATCCCAGGATAGTCTGTGAGGTGGCCCCGTTGGAGCACCCCTTCTCTCCTTCACTGAGCACTCCAAAGCTTTCTCCAAATTCTCCCATTTCCAATTTTTTTGGTTCTTCAAATTTGACCCCTTAGAAAGTTCTCCAAAAATGGACTAAGGCCCGTAAAAATGACTTCCTGGGGGCGCCTGGGCGGCTCAGTCACTTAAGCGTCTGACTTCAGCTCAGGTCATGATCTCGTGGTTCACGAGTTCAAGCCCTGCGTCAGGCTCTGTGCTGACAGCTCAGAGCCCAGAGCCTGCTTCAGATTCTGTGTCTCCCTCTCTCTCTCTCTCTCTGCCCTATACTGCTCACAATCTCTCTCTCTCTCCCAAAAATAAACATTAAAAAAAACTTTTTAATGACTTTCTGGACAGCTCCCTTGCAAATCCTGGTAAAGAAAAAAAAAAAAAATAACCAGCAACCATATTTATATTTTGTCTAGTACTATTTATGGGTTAGAAATAGATTCTGTACCCTGAACTCTCATCGTCATTAGACTTTTCCTACAGAAACCAGTAAGACTCGAATCGCAGAGGGACATGAGAAAAAAAAGTTGAAAATCTTAAGACTTGGCTATCCATGGGGCGTGACAGATGCCTCAGGGACTCAGGACTGAGTGCGGGGCATTTCCTCTAAAGATGGGGAAGCGCAGAACCTTAGGACAGTCTGAATTCGCTGAATTGGCTCAAGTGGTTTAGGACAAAAACTTCTTCAGGCCCTACAAGGACACGCTATGTGCTACTAAAAGTTCTTAAAGACTTTCCTGCTCCTTCATTTTGGAGACCGTACTTTTCATTTGTTCCAGTGTTTCCTGGTACAGCCTTGCCAACTCAGTCCTTCCTCTGACCAAATCTCCAGTTCTTGCTTCCTGCTCCTCCAGAGTAGGTAGGACGATTTTAGGGTGTAATGAATAGGACAGCAACTGACCATTTTGTATGCTCTTTCACCAAACTTGGTGGCTAGTTTTCAGATTTTCTTTGCTTAATCTTACCACCATCAGGCAAGCCTTTGACTACTGAATGTACTCGCCTACTGTACAGTTTCCCTTTCTTCTCCTTTGTGACCTCTAGTGCCCAGGGCTGGATTAATCGTATCCCTTGTTTGATCCCTGTTCTTGAATGGATCGCTTTCTAATGAGTATTTGTGAACCCACCATCCCCTCCCCAAGCCGGTAATGTTACAAATTACTTACATTTACCTATGTCCTTCTGCCCTAGCCTGTGCCCCCCCCTTATCCACAGGCAACCTCCATCCTAAATTTTGTATCATTCATATTTTTGGTAGAGGAAAGAGAAATCCTATCACGTATGCGTGTGCCTAAGCAAAAGGTTTGTTCATTGTTGAACTTTATGTCGTATTGTTTTTCACAGAATATTGTTATTAAAATTCAGTCATGTTACCCACTGGGCTGCAGTTGATTTTCACTAATGAAGACTGTCATTGGATAAAATAACCATTCTCTGTCCAATGGACATTTGGATAGTCTCCTATTTTGCTTGTTCAAAAAGTGCAGCAGTTTTTGGTACACATCCAAGTGTTCCAGGACATACACCCAGGGGCAAGTTGCTGGATTATAGCGATGTGAAAGTCACCTTTGAGATAATGCCAAATTATTTTCCAGAGGGATGTAACTCCCATCAGCAATGCGTAAGAGGTCCCAAACCACATCATCTCCAATATTTGGCATTACCAGACTTCCAAATTGTATTAAGTGGGGGGTAAGACGGTGGTATCTAATTGTGGTCCTGGTTCACATTTCCCTTGTTCAACCTCTCTTCATGTAATTACTGGTCCTCTATTTCCTCTTCCATGAAAATGTTCAAAATCTTTGCCCACTTTCCTATTTTCTTATAGTTTGTATTATTCATTCTGATTGTCCTTCATATGTTGTCTCAGTTACTTTCCACTTCCAGCTAAATTTTTATGTAGTTGAATTTAAAGTTCATATATACACTGAGTCTGAGTTTACATATAACTTTCTTAGTTATACATGTTGTGTCCATTTTGAGATGTTTCCTTACAAACTGCAAAGTCACCAAGTTACCACCTCTATCTTACGAACATTGTTCACCTGTTAACTCCTTCATTCTTCTGGATTTGATTTTTGTGCATGGCATGATTTACAAGTGCAAATGGCATTTTCTTAAAATACACAAAACTGTAAGTTACTTCTCTCCTCTCGACACAGTGAAAGTTCCAAAATAGTACCTGTTTCCACACCAAACCAGTCATTAATGTGGAGAACCCGTTATGGCAGGTAACTTTATCCTTAATCTCCTTGCTTTGGGAATCATCTGCTGAGCAGATCCACAACCTTGTTATACAGACTGTGGTTTTAGAACTAGCCTTTTTTGACTCAAAATGTAATCTTCCCAATCATGTGTTCCCCATCCCCCTGTAGACTTCAGCAGTAAGGAGACTCAATCATTAAAGCCCATGGGAGCTTTGCCAAAAATGCATATTCCTGGACTCCAACCTAAGAACTTAACAATCCTTGAGACTGGTTGCTGGGAACAGACATTTTTAAGCTCCTCAGGTGATCAAAAGCATTAAAAGTGAAAACCACAAGCCTGTTATTAGAAAACAGAACGTTAACCTATTTCTTCCCTAGACAGAGTCCCTTGCTTGTGGGAGCATGGAAATTGTCTAAGTTCTCGTAACTTGAAGCCTTTGCACATGCTGTTAACCTCCACCCAGACCCCATTCGTTCTGCAAGTCCTGACTCAAACGTAAATCCTGTACGGATAGGTTTTGAGGTCTGGATTTGGAAACTAATACTTAAGTCTTTTATGCACATTTGACCGGTTAAGTTTGTGCTTTCAGAAATTTCATGGAATGGGCTCAAATATGGAAAAAAGTACTCCTTATCAACTGAGTCTCTGGCATCACTCGGGGTTGAAAAGAGCTGTGCCTAAATCCACCCACTTTCAACTTGGTTTCTATAGCCAAGACACATGCTTGCTTGTCCAGCATGATAGACATTCTTATCAACTGAGTAAGGGGCACCTGGGTGGCTCGGTCAGTTAAACACCTGACCCTTGATTTCAGCTCAGGTCGTATCTCAGGATGGTGAGATTGAGCCCCACATCAGGCTCTGTGCACCAAGCACAGAGCCTGCTTGGGATTCTCTCTCCTGCTCTCGGCCCCTCCACCACCCATGCATGCCCTCTATCAAAATAAACAAACAAATTGAGTAATTAGGATAATACAGGGGAGGTGCAGATGTCTTCCAGAAAGTTCGCAGGTCAAAAGTCTTGCTATTCCAGGAACTTTCAAGTTCTGAACTACTTGGGGGTTGACAGTCATACATAAATTAAGACTTCGAAGAATCCAGGTGGGCAGCGTCGGATTTGGATGGATACTGCAACACTTTTGTGGTTAGTTTTCAAGTTAAAGCAGATCTACCGTGATGAGCTCTCCAAGACGATTTTGTCATCCAAGAGTACCATTTTCCTTAAAGGTCTGTTTGTGAAGTTTCTTTAAAAAAACAAAACACAACAACCTACACAGATCCAGCAATACCTTATTTTTAGGCCTTTAATCTTTAGGAGAACTAGAATTAACCAAGAAGATTGTGACTGCCACGTCACACTAAAGAGAATTTTATGGACATACTTTCACATTTAGCACAAGATCCAAGTCTAGCCATCTTCCAAGTGCCTGGTTTCAGCCACCACCTCAGAACTGTAGATGTTTCCGTTCCGCCACTACAATTTCCTACATACAACAAAACAAAGCAAAAAATTACGGTTTCTTGCTCTTCCCCTCCAGGAATGTGTTAAGACTGTCTCTGAGAAGATAGCACCAGTTAGAAAGTTCCTAACACACTGTAGGTTCTCATGCAAGGACTATCGCGTCCGTGCATCCAAATGAAGTGCCCTTTTCCCCTAACGTAAAGGATATTAAACTGTTTTAATGATGCTGTCACTACTGCAAAGGCTCCAAAATTCTCAGATTTGTACCTAGAGGCCACGTAAGACTTCAACATCTCATTGTTGGTTAAGAGTTCCCCAATTATTCAATGAAGGTTTTACTCTCAAACTGAGGTCTAACCACAAATAATCTTGAGACTACACATTCCATACTGGCCTTGACTAGTTTTAAATAGGATTTGGGCCATGGGGCAGGATTGACTGCAGGGAAGCCAGAATGGAAAACCACCTGAGGCCTTAGTGAAGCCACTTCACATTCTTTTAATTTTCCTAGTCCTCCCTCCCCGATGCCATCTGTACGACCTTTATAGCATGAAGCAGCAGCGGACCTATGAAATGCAAAAGCTAGAACCAGAGGCCAGAGCTGCAGCCGAGTCCATCCTTTCAACTGATCGCACTGCTGGTTCTTCTCTCAAAGGACAACTGTGAAGTGGAATCTAGCTTTTCTTTGTTTTAAACAACTCCAAGACTACACACACGCAAAATACACGGTTGGGTTCTCCAAATTCCTGGAAATACCACGTTACATTGACAAAAACAGACATGAAGCCTGGATTTGGGACAATTGAAGAAATGTTATAAAAATTTATTATTCAAATCCCAAGGCAAAAAATCTCAGGTTGGAATCCTCCTTCATCTATTGGGCACTAGTGCGTAGAAACATTAAATTAACAGCTAATATTAATGAAGTATTATCACAATTTATTTCAATATCAAACTAATTTAGATGACTAATGCACATAAATAGGCAAATGTGACAAGCTTAGATTTTATTTATAGTTTACTTGAATGAGAATCAAGTCTAGCTTAATGTTCCTCAGCTATAAATGATTACTTCATGTCCTTGGCCTGGGGGTCAGGAGAAATCGTAAAAAAAGAGCCATGAAGAGGATTATCTTACCCCAATGCATAAAAGATCTTTTCTCCTTGAAAGAAAGACCCCAAGACCTCCATTGCACTTTTATTTGAATGTAGTATTTGGGACAACTGTCCCAAAGGGCTGATATTTCCCAATTTAATCTGAGGTCATAATAAAACAAGCAACAAAACAGTATTTGGGATTTCAGTTTCTCACCCTTATCACCAAGACTCACTGCCTCCCATCATCAATATTTATTGAGCATTTACAGTGTACTAGGCACAATAGAACATACAGAAAACATTGTCCCTGCTCTTGAGGAGCTTACATTCTAAAAGAAAAAAAAAAATACACCTCTTTTAAAATGGTATTTTTGTTTGGTGTTTTCTGCAAGGTACTGAGGAAATAGTCTGTAGGGTGAGCTTTGGGTATAACTTAGCCCCATCATTATTTAAAGAGAGGAAGAGGAAGGATTTTAAAGGCAGACAATGACAGACCATTCAGGAAAGATAGGGTTTACAAGGAGATAAACACAATCTCATCAACTAAGGAGAGATTTGCTGCAGTAAATAGGATGAGGGAAATAGTTTGTGGGATGCAAGCAAAGGAAGCAAGGTATCCTTAGACATTGAGTGGAGCCAGAAAAATCATGCGGCCTTTTTTCCAAGTACACGGCCACCAAAGTAGGAATGGTTGGTGACAAGACAGAAGGCTAAAAAAGGTAATCCTGTACACCTGACAAATAGAAAGAATAAAGATCCAAATTGAAGGCAGGCTATAACAAGATCAAGAAATCCTTAAAAACAAAAGTGATTTGGAAGCACAAAACTTAATGCTACCCAATGTCATGATGGGCCAAGAACAAAAACATTGTGGCTTCCTAAGTCAGAAAATGCCATATACCAAAATTTTAAATGGAACACATTACTTTTTTTCCAATCAATCTCCCGTCTGGAAAAAAAAAACACAAGGAGAAATATGGGACATGGTGGTTGGGAACAGTAGTAGTTATAGTAGTAGTATTTTGTTGTTATGATAAACTTTGTACTTAAACTTGGTAAAAGCCCATTAGCTGCCAACAGGGAATAAGGAATAAATTTCCAAAAATGTACAATTTCCTTTAGAGAAGTTTCAGAACCAAAAGACTAATTTACATGAAAAGCTGTAGAGAAAGTAGTTGAAAAGTCCATTCATAAAACTTTTATTCCACTTACATGAACTTAATACACGTGTTCTTAACAATTATGCTTGGATTGTTCATGAAAATTTCATAAGACATTAAACAAAGCTAGCCGTCATCTCAAGTTATTTCCCTGTTAACTATTTTTACAGCACATGCATGTTAGGCAAGTATCAAAAAAAAAAAAAAAAAAAAATCACAAAAGCAAAAAAAAAAACCCAAAAACAGAAACAAAAAAAAACA
>NC_064812.1:36053511-36220814 GCF_023721935.1 Panthera uncia | reverse complement strand
CAAAAAAAAACAAAAAAAAACAAAAAAAAAAACCCTAAAAAAAGTTAAATACATGGGATTTTTGTTTTGCTGCTGTGCTTGATATACATAAAGTAATGGATATCAAGCAATTCGTTTTACTGCATCTTTACTTGTACATTTGTTCTTAGGTTGCCTAAAACATTTAAATACAAATAAAATGAGTGTAGCAAAAATAATGAAAGCAAACAGCAGGTAACTTTACAAATAATGGAATGTGAACCGTTTCTGCCCTTATCCAGAGTAAATTGGGTCACAACTAAAGGATCACTTCTGTAACTGTAGTCAAAGGTGTGCACATTTGAGAATGATCACGCCACAGATACACATGGTTCAACATGTAATATCTACGGGACGCCCATTTCTACTACAGCCCTGTAAGTGCTCCAAACCTTAAAGTACCCACAAAAACTACACCTGTATCTGGAACCAATTATCCCTTTTATTCCCCACCAGGACAAACCAATATGTAGGCAGTTTTCTTTGCTTAGACATGGAAGCAGTTTTAACACTGGCCCTTGTGAAGCCACAATGTACCAAAAGTACTATGCCAAACGTTTATACTAGTATAAAAATTCCACATCCCCATATTGGCCACCTCAAGATGAAAACAGATAACTCCCTAAATGTTAACTGGCTCTACTCCCCTAATATTAAACATAAAAACCACATGGGAAATATAGAAATTCAAATAGAAGTAACATAAACCTGTCATAAATCGTAAACAAAAAACTATTTGTGGGACAGCATAGATGACAAATGGTCTACTGTGTAAATTTTAGAATGAGGCAGACAAAAGTTGGAAGGCCGGTTAATTTTCCCCTCCTTCTCCTGCTTCAGCTTCATCTCCTTGGGTATCCGATGTCCACAACTGGTTAAAAAAAAAAAGAAGAAAAAAAAAAAAGATTTTTCAGCACAGTTCAGAAAAAAAAAAAAAAAATCTTAATATACTTACTTATCAAGGTACCAAAACATAACCACAGCTTTTGTGGAAAGGCTTTCTTTAGAAAATAGCAGCAATGAAGAGAACAATGAAGATGGAAAACATCCTTATTTTCTCCCTAACCACTGCGTAAACATTTTAAGTACAAAGAGTTGTCTTCAAATAACAAGGTCAGGTACAAGAAATTCTTGATTATTCATATGAGAGAAAACAAAATAAACATCACAGAAGAGCCACCAAATACTAAGTATTAACAGCTACGAGAATATCAGACTGCCCTGAATACCCCCAATATGAGAGATCCTCTTAATCCAACCCATGTTCAAGCACAGGTCGACTACTTTCCCTTGGTAAAACTTAAGACTCCCCACTCGAAAGGGAATCCCACACTCCATGAAATTCAAGAGTGAGGATATCAAGTCTGAATTAAATTACAAATTTAGCTTTCTAATGTTTTTAGCTTAGAAAAACATACCTTTGTCAATCTGTAGGATTCAAAATAAATAGCTGAATACAAAACACTGGTCACAACTCAACCTTCTGAGAGGTAATTAAGTAATTAAGACTATGGATTCTATTAATTTTTCATTAAGTTTATCAGCAAGTTAAAAAAATGATTTCAAAATTAGTTCAGCGGCTTCAAATATTAACTTTTGCAAATCTAAATAGTTCATAATGACTTTTAGAGATAATTACAAAAGGCCTAATTCAAGATGATCTTAAATTTTATATTGCTTATACAATGAAAACACCTCAATATTTTCCTAACTCCCAAATCACCCACTAGCTTTCTTTATTTATTAACCAAATAGATCTCTGGCCCGGAAAGGAGACTTCTTCCAAGGTCATATTTAAATTAAATGACCTCTGGAAGCCTGTGTGTTCCTATTAAACAGGGGTTTATAAGATGAAATTGTCTTCTAACACCTCTTCACAGTTCTGAACTTCAAAGATCCTTGAATTTTCCATAAATGCCTTAAAAAACTTGACACATTTTTTCTACTAGGGTTATGCGTTAGCAATTATTAGTCAACCAGATCCAGACTCAAATACTAGGTAGTTTTGACAAAATTTTTTTACTTAACAGATAAATGATCTAACCAACTAATAATGATACCCAGTGATACCACCAAGGCTCAGAGAAGCCACAGTAACTAGTGACAGAATCAGAATATAATCCTTCCTTTTCTTCTTACTCAGTTGTTCTAGGATGCTCTTCATGCTATACTAATATCCAAAATTTAGCTGGAAGTACATGTATCAGATCACGCCCTCTCAAAAAGTGATGACACTGTAACAGTAAGCAGGCCCCAATTTCTACCTTATAGGAATGACAAGGTTCATCACTTCAAACCTTTAGAAAATATGAAAATTCTTAATATTAAAAAGAGGTAACAAATTGAAGTGCTTCTTTCATTTGTTTTAAGAAATTCACTCTTGGGGCACTGGGTGGCTCAATTAAGTGGCCAACTTCGGCTCAGGTCATGATCTCATGGTTTTTGAGTTCAAGCCCAGCATCAGGCTCTGTGCTGACAGCTCAGAGGCTGGAGCCTGCTTTGGATTCTGTGTCTTCCTCTCTCTCTCTCTGCCCCTCCCCTGCTTGCGTGCGGGCACTCTCTCTAAGATAAATAAGCATTAGAAAAAAATTAAAAAAAAAAAAAAAGAAATTCATTCTTTAAGAAATTACAGGTTATTCTCTTGACTAAACAAATCCCACAAGTTTCTGGTAGCCCCCAGTTACACTTTCTAAAATAATTTTGTTTATAGTAATGATAAAGTACATGATGCAGTTCAAAAACCTTTGCTGAGAGTATTCAATACTAGAATATTGAACAGGTTCAGAAAACTGGCAGTGAACTGGAATAAAGCTTAGAAGTAAAATATATGAAATGATGATATACAGTCCTCAAGCTCTACACTGACTGCAATCTTCACTCTTAGTTCATTACCTGGCACAGCAGAATTTGATAATTTTGTCTTAAGCCTCAAAACTTCAAATTTAGTATTTATCTGAAGGAGAATGGAAAAACCTATGGGACTAAAAAGACGATACGACCACTTTGTAAGGTATAGACTTTATCTGGATCCCAATTCAAATAAAAACTGTTTTAAAAAGGCATTGTAGTTCTTTCTTTCAGTCTGGAGTATCCTAAGAAGGATAAGCATGACGTCCCATAAAAAGCCTTTTTTTTTCTTTAAACAAAAGGCTAGCTAGGCAAAATACAGTCCCATTTAGATTCCACAGAATATGTGCAATTTTGTAACTGAACTTACTGATGGAGTACATATGGAAGCAACTTTAAGAAAACTATTTTTTTTTTTAAAGAAAATCATTTTTAACGGAACTTAAACATAAAACTTTACTATACTTTTGATATTAAAAACTAAATTCTTCTGTGACTAAAATGGAACAAATGGAAACACTCAGATTGAAACAGAAAATAAAACAGTCTAGGTGATTAAAAGTTGAAAACCATGGGTTAAAAAATGATTTTTAAGAACTAAAATTGTAACAACAGATATGTAACTAATCAAAGTATACATTTTTGATCCTTGACCTATTTATTATTTGTTTCTGCAAAGGTGGTTTTTCTTCACAGCTCTAAATAGCAGATAGTAATTTGCATTCAATAAGGAGGTGAGAAAATATTCCTGTAGTTATCAATGAACAACAGAATTTCAACCACAGTGGCCATTAATGATGTTTGTTATGTACTTACTGTCAAGTTGTCTCTCAGTAATTGCATTATTAGCGTGCTGTCTTTGTAGGACTCTTCACTTAATGTATCGAGTTCAGCAATGGCTTCATCAAAAGCCTATGATCGAAAAAGTACATTTAAGTGCTCAAATAATAAGGATTACTAAATTTCCACAAAACAGGTAAAATACCTACTGTCTTTGCAAGAGAGCAGGCTTTCTCCGGGGAGTTCAGAATCTCATAATAGAACACAGAGAAGTTAAGGGCCAGACCCAATCTGATGGGGTGTGTTGGTTGCATTTCCTTTTTGCTGATCTCAAAAGCTTCCTGGTATGCTTGTTGTGACTGATCCACAATCCCTGGGTAATAAAACACACCAAAATGTACTGACAAAGTTTGCACTTCATCTTCCTCCTTCAAACCAAACCTTTAATATCCAATGATATCCTCTGAAATATTAAGCTGTAGCAACCTTAACTGAATGAGGCTTATAAATTAAAAAACAAACAAAAACCTTCTCCAAGAACACACTAGCCACTGGTCAACGTCAAGACAAAACCAAATCACCTCAGAATTATTACATTTTTAGTAATTAGTTTGTACTGCTCTACAGTTATGCTGTGATCATGATTTCTTAAAATTTTAAGGAAACATTCTTATGCACAAAATTGGCTTTTCAGCAAGTGAACATTTTAGAACACCAATATTAGGCAGTAGATGTACCTTCTCAGGACTTTAAAAAAATTAATTACTGCTCTTCATTTCGTGCTCTAAGCAATTAAAAAACACAACCCGCGATATCCCAGAGGTGCCTGTGTGGCTCAGTTGGTTAAGTGTCTGAGTCTTGATTTCGACTCAGGTCATGATTTCACGGTTTATGAGTTCAAGCCCTGTGTTGGGCTCTGTGCGGAAGCATGGAGCCCGCTTGGGATTCTCTCTCTCCCCCTCTCTCTACCCCTCCCCGCTGCTCACTCTCTCTCAAAAAAATAAAAAAAAAAAAAAAAAAAAAAAAAAAAGACTATTTCCATACTGTGTTATATTATACAAACTCAACAAACACACTGAAAAACACAGTATACCTTTCTTGTCATCACCAGCAGCAACCTCAGCCAAGTAACGATAGTAGTCTCCTTTCATTTTCAAATAGAAGACTTTGCTCTCTGCTTGTGAAGCATTGGGGATCAAAAACTTTTCCAAAAGAGACTTTAGAAGAAAAGAAACAGTCATAATAAGAATAAAATCATTATAAGACTAAAAAAATATCTGCATTTCTTAAGAGCATACTGTATGTAGCTTAAGTGACAAAATTTTAATACCGTCATTGCCAATAATACAATTGTTGAATGTAGTAGGCCCAGGAATTTGTGGTTTAAAAGAAGGATGCTTTGGACAGCAATACTTAAAATTTGAAGTTAGTGTTGAATTTATTACTTAAGGATGATACATTTTGAATATGTACCTCCCTCACATTTTGCTATCTATATACATATGCTGATAAAAATGACAATGTTTCAGTGAATGTGAAAGCAGCACAGCTCCCAACAAGCTTTTTCTAACAGGCTGTCAAACTTTCCATTTTCAAGGTAGTCATTAGAAGGAAAAGAATGTAAGAGATGAACCTTTTGGGACTCTGGAGGATTATGACCCAAGCAAAAACCAATAATGTAACAGACACTCTTAGAATGCATAAAGAGAAAGCAGAACAAAATTAATTTCATTTAGAAGAACACAATTCAAGCAAAACCTCACAACAGGCAGAAAGTTGTTCAAAGTCAAAAGTTTAACTGTTTCTAATTAGGACAGTAGGTAGACAGGATTATGAGAATTAAAGATCTGAAGAGTAAACCTGTAAATTCATTAAAGTGATGTTTAGCTAATAAAATACATGTATACAGATGACACCAGACAATAGATAAAACTTCATCCTATAATTTTGTTTTTTATTAACAATTTAAATTAATTTAAACCCTAACATGCTAATAATAATTACATTCTGTAATTGATACACAGCAAAAAATTAGATGGCTGGATTCAGGGGAGAAGGCACAATAAACTAGTGATTTTTTTTTTTTTCTTTTAAAGGGGAGAAAGAGAATTCCAGTAGTACAATTAGGCAAAAGTTAATAATCAAAAACCAAAATCATCTCACCACCCCCAATTTTCCTAACTAAAAATACCCTAGGAATCAAGGGAAGTCAATTTTCAACGGGCCTTAGTCCCAAACTAGTCAGTTTTTACAAGGAAAAGAGTTAATTCTTGGTTTCTATTCTTCTGGCAGTCACCCAGTAATTCAGTCTATGTAACACCTACTTATATGCAAAACAGTTAGAAGCTACAGATACCCAGATGAAGTGGGTAGTGGTCAACACAGCAGTAGGGCCAAGCTGCACAGCATTATGGGAAGGGGTTGAAGGTGAGAAGTCAATCTAAAATGTTTCCTGTGATTATTAACCAATATTTGAAACTATTGGCCTGAAATCAGATGAACACTTCGATTAGGAAACAAAAACTATATTACAACCGCACCCATAACCCTTGTGTTCAAAGATCTCTCTCAGTTCCAAGTGTTTTGTCCTTTGAATACCATGTTCTGTAGGACATGAGCACTCTTTGAACCCTAACTATGGCAGCTCTTTTGGGATCTACCTCCAAAAACCACTGCTCCATTTAATATAATCAGTGGATTTTTCACTGATGTGAATGTGATTTTTTAAAATGTCACTTAGAAACAAATGATTAGGCCTTTTCAAGTTTTATAAAAATACATTATTCGTTCAACTATGGAAGATGGCATAGCATAGTGGCTTTGAAGTCAGTCTAGGTTTAAATGGTGGCAACTCTACACTTAAAAGGGTAAATTCTATTTCTGACAGACTAGGCTAAGGATTAGACTATGATGTCTAATTAAAGAAAAATATGTGATTAACCAGAATTCACAAATAATTTGAGATCAAATAGCAAAAGAAAAATATGCAAATTTAAAGAAGGCTCCGTGTATATACAAGGCAACTGTGAACTGTTCTCTGGCTCATTTACATATGTAACATTACATTAAGAATATTTTTAGGTGCCTGGGGGCCTCAGTTATGTGTCTGATTCTTGATTTTGGCTCAGGTCATGATCTCATGGTTGTAAGATCAAGGCCCACATTGTGCTCCATACTGGAAGTGGAGCCTGCCTTAGATTCTCTCTCTCCCACTCCCTCTGTTCTCTCACATATTCTCTCAAAAAAAGAAAAAGGAAAAAAAAAAGTATTTTCAAGTAAAAGAAGTGACAATAACTAAGCCCAATCATGAAAGTAATTTGTCACCTATGCATTTATATTTCAAATTTTACTGCTTCAGTATTTTTCACATTCACCTAATTCCACTGTGCTAAACACTAAGAATACAATGATGGGCAAGATAGTCTCTAAGTTTGTGGACAACTGTTCTGGCAAAGAATACAAAAACTAAGAATAACACGGCCCAGGGGCGCCTGGGTGGCTCAGTCGGCTGAGCATCTGACTTCGGCTCAGGTCGTGATCTCGGGTTTGTGAGTTTGAACCCCGCGTCGGGCTCTGTGCTGACAGCTCAGAGCCTAGAGCCTGGAGCCTGCTTCGGATTCTGTGTCTGGCTGTCTCTCTGTCCCTCCCCTGCTCATGCTCTGTCTCTGTCTCAAAAATGAATAAAACATTAAAAAGAAAATTAAAAAAATAATACGGCCCAGTCGTGACCTTCACTTTTCAAAGACTTTAACCCATTCTAGGTCAAGATGAGGGCCACAAACACGTGCAGTTAAGAGTGAATCACTTAAGATGTACGTAACACTTTAAAAGTATATAATTTGTGGAAGTTACTTATGCAAGGTGTCAAGAAATTAGTAACCCATCTTTTAGGAGTATTAACTTCTGTATCCCCAAAAACGCTGTTTTATGTTGGAGTGAAAATTTCATATGGGAATTTTTTTAAACTGCAATTAAGCACCTCTTCCTCCCAAGTGAATGCCGAATTAGCCACAATATCTGACTAAAACAGTAACAACAAAAAAAACTTTAAAAGACATTAATCAGAAAGCACAAGTAATAGGAAGGCAAGACAACAGTAGTCAAGCAGCTTACTGGCCTAACGATTGACCAAAAGAACCAAATTAAGTTAATCAACAGTGACAAATATTTCTGGTGAATGAAGTGCTGACTACAAGTTGAGAAAGCAAGCTCATCAAACTGTACACTATGAAAATGTGCAGTTCTTTGTCAGTTACACCTCAATAAAGCTGTTACAAGTAAAAAGCTGAAAAACCAGTAAGTGGCAAATAAACAGCAATCACATCTTCCAATGACATAAAGCTAAGAACCATTAAAACTTAAACAAGAAGACTGGATATTAAAGATTAACAAATAAAGGGGCCGCCTAACATTTGGTTCGATAAGCTAACTATAATATAAAAAAACCAGAATTGTGGTAGACAGTCTCTAAAGATGACCACCACTAATTCCCCTCCATTCCTGTCCACATATGCCATTCCTCCTCCTGCTGAGGTGTGGAATTTATTCCCTTTCTCCTGAGTTCGGGCTAACTTTGATGACTTGCTTTGACCAAGAGAATGCAGTGGAAGTGACTGAGTCCCATTTCTGAGCCTAACGCTTAAGAGGACTGGCAGCTTTCCATTTTGCTCTTGGAACCCATATCCAGCCTGTAAAGAGTCAAACCACCTTGCTGGAGAGAAGGGACAAGACAAGCTAGCCCAAGGAATGGGACATGTTAAGTCAAGTCATTTGGATATGTCAGCTCCAGCCAAATGCAGCAATGAGTGACTCCAGCCAATATACCATGTGAAGAGCTTCAGTTGAGGCAAGCCACAGAATCACAAGAAAGAAAAAATCACTGTTTTAAAAGTCACTATAAATTTAAATGGTGACACATTAAACAACTAAGAAAAAAGATCATGAAGTTGACATTTCTGACACTTAAATTATTTAATTTGATCCTTCCAAAAGTTACCCATGAGATAGATACAAACTAAATTATCCCTATCCTACAAAAGACAATGGGGCCCAGCTATGTTATGTGCTCAAAACCACAACTAACTTGTGAACTCCAACTAGGAAATCTGACTTGTACTACTAAAATTATGCTCCATTTTTTTTCTGCCTCAATAGGGTGATACACCTGCCAAAAAGGATGTGATTCCAAGATATTAATAGAATGAGGAATCAAAATTAAGGAAAGTGATTAAGTTCTATAAGGTATTAATGACACCAAATCTAGAATATATTGCTTCTTTAAAAAAAAGTATCAAAACAGACACTGACAAACTGAAGAATATCCAGGAAAGCAAGAATGGTCAAGAAACTAGAAACCATCACGAAGGTTTAAAGAATTATGACAAGAATGGCTCTAGACGAGACTAGTTAAATTTAGCAAGAGGCAGATTTCTGCTCAGTAAGAGAGATTTGTATGAGTGGTCCAAACTTGGAATAGGCCATCTAGTCAGACAGCTCCATCTACTCTTCCAGAGATTTTTAAGGAAAAATAAGATGATTACTTGGCTATTTTATAGAGGAGATTCATAAATCAGATGTGGTTTCATTCAACTCTAATGTTAGATACTGAAGATACAGAATTCATTCAATTAATTTTGACACTAAAGAGGCAATTAAGTATATTCATTTCTTAAACTGATGAAAGGGAAATAAAAGGTATATTTTCCAGACTAAGAAGCCAGAGGAAAGAGGCAAACATAGGGAGAAGACCAAGATGGAAAGAGTAAGAACAGGGGGCACTTGGGTGGCTCTACTGGTTAAGTTTCCAACACTTGGTTTCTGGTTTCGGCTCAGGTCATGATCTCACAGTCATGGGGATATGGGATAGAGCCTTCATCCGGCTCTGTGCTAGGCGGGCCGTGGAGCCCACAGGAGATTCTCTCTCCCTACCCCCCACCCCCACCCCCACTCCAGCACACACATGAGTGCTCTCTCTCTCAAAAAAGAGTAAGAAAAGGAAAAACAAAAAAGCAGCACTAATCAGAAAGCAGCAGTGACAAGGAAAAAAAATTGTGGAGGTGAGCAAATTAAAAAAATTGGAAGGGAGGAAAGGACTAATAGCTATTTGCAAAACATACTAAAAAAACTTCAGAGAATATCCTACTAAATATACAGTGCAACCTCCTAAATTTCATTCATCTACTGTAGTACAATGAAAGTGATAATGCTGGGACATTGTTAAGAATCTGAATTCAAAGGGGAAACACAGCATTATTTAAGAGGTAGGTGAGACATCACAACTTCCAACTATGAGACAAAGATTGACTACTGACATACCTGCATTTATAAAATTCTTCTATAGCATAGTACATTGTTTTTAATACAAATGTAATTAAAATGGAAAAGGATATTTAAGTCAAACATGAAATTAAAAAACATCTTAAACTGAAGCATTGAGGCTACATAATCCATATGAACCTTGCTGAAATATAATTTGATTTAAAAATTCACAGTATTGGGGCACGTGGGTAGCTCAGTTGATTAAATGTCTGACTTTGGCTCAGGTCATTAATCTCGCAGTTCGTGAGTTCAAGCCCGGCGTCAGGCTCTGGGCTGAGAGATCAGAGCCTGGAGGCTGCTTCAGATTCCGTGTTTCTCTCTCTCTTCCTCTCACCCATTCACACACACACACACACACTCTCTCTCTCATTCCAAAGTAAGCACACATTAAAAATTCACACTATTTTCTCTAGCAATTTAAAAACCTGCTTTTGATGACAACCACTGTCTCTTAATGTTAAGTGGAACAGAAAGCAGCAAGATACCACTAGAAGCCCACATCCAACACCTCTCTGTAAATGTTCATTATCCAGTGCTAAGTGATATGGCTCTCTTTTTTAATGTTTATTCATTTTTTGAGAGCGAGCACACCAGCATGGGTGGGGGAGGGGAAGAGAGAGAGGGAGACAGAATCTGAAGCAGGCTCCAGGTTCTGAGCTGTCAGCAAAGACCCCGATGTGGGGCACAAACTCACAAACCGGGAGATCATGACCTGAGCTGAAGTTGGACGCTTAAGCAACTGAAACACCCAGGCGCCCCAGAAATGGTATCATTCTTAAGATGAGGCACTGAACCTTAATCTAGTCAATGGATAGATTATGTGGCCCTTGAGGTTAGAGATAAAAGATTTTTCTCCATCTACAAATACAATTAAGCTCTTAGGTTGTGAAAACACTTAAGATACACATATGGGGGTCAACCAATGACCTTTTCCCCCAAACCAGTCAATCTACCACAGCAGGATACATTAGTAATAGTTTCTAACACATGCTTTGATCCAAGAATGATCTAATACCATCAATGCTTTGACTTGGAAGTGTATTAAAATTAAGGAACCACATAAACCGACATGTCATGTAGTCTTGGCTGCCCTTCCTGGGGTAGGCTCAACTTGCCTCCACTAATAGGAACTTAAAACATTCAATCCTGACGGTGGTCAAATACTTGGTCTTCTTTTATTTATTTTTTTTATTTTTGGGAGAGCGCAAGTGGGGGAGGGGCAGAGAGAGTGGGACAGAGGATCCAAAGCAGGCTCGGTGCTGACAGCAGGGAGCCCTGATGTGGGGCTCGAACTCAAAAACCCAACTCATAAACTGAAATCATGACCTGAGCCAAAGTCCGACGCTCAACTGACTGAACCACCCAGGTGCCTCTGTGGTCAAACATTTCTAAAGAAAGGTTTATAAACTGAAAATCTATAGCCATTCTACAGACATACCACTATCACTAGTCCTTTAGTATGATTATAGTATGAAATTAAGAGGAAGAGTAAAACATCAAACCTTTAGGCAACAATTAGACCAGAAATCACCTATAACACCAAAACTATTACCTGAACCGGTGGCAAGACTCTAATCTCTGGGTATCCAAGCACTTCTTGGAACAAAAGCTCGGTAATAAAGCAAACACTCCAAAATCAGGCGGACTTTGAAAGCTCCTCTTGTCATTAATTTTGGTATCTCAGGCCAATTAATCTCAGCTCTAATCTACAAAATTAAATCAAAATCTACTTCTATAAAATGATCAAAATGAAAATCTACTTCAAAGGCTGCTACGAGGTCTAAATGAGAGTATAAATAGGAAAGCGGCAATCTCAGTTCCTGATAGAGCAGGCACTCTATTCTGATATAAGGTAGGAGGATCCCAACATTCAAAAATCTGCTTTAGTGCTCTTGTAATCTTTTTTTTAATACTTTACTTTGAATTCAGGAATCTAAAATTTGTGTAACTATTAAGAGGTTGAAATAGTGTGCAAAAAGCTTTACTTTAAAACACAGGATGGTCCTATCAAAGGAAAGTAACATTTTCCTTTATTCTTTTTACAACAGATTTGTAAAGCCATAATCTATGGAAATAGACTTCCAACTGCCTAAATTCAAATCCCAGTTCACCGCTTACTAGCTGCGTCACCTTGACAAAGTTCTGAAATCTCCCTGGGTCTCAAGGTTTCTCATCTGTAAAAGGGAGATATTATTAGTAGATGTAACACACAAGATTGTTGAGGATTAAATGAATTAATACATGGAAAGCATTTAGTACACAAGGCTACCCTTTGGAAGATAAAACAATTTAATCTGAACCAACAGTTCTCCAACCAACTATTCTTTCAAGTACTGTTTAAACTAATCACGTAAACAAATTACCATGGGAAGTATTTGCACTATAGATAGTAACTTAAATACCTTAACCAACCAATCCACCACTCTCCCAGAAATCCACCTTAAGTCCAGACTCCCCTCTTATGTGATCTAATTTCCTCATGTTTAAAAAATGCTAACTTATTACTCCCAACCATGGTACTTATTATTTCTCTCTGAACAGATACACTTGGTAGGAAAAAACTAAGTAGTGACAATAAATGCCCTGTATTTACGGCTTCAAGGTTTTTGGTCTTGAGATCTCTTCATATTCATTAAAAAAAATCGGGGGGGCACCTGGGTGGCTCGGTCGGTTAAGTGTCCAACTTCAGCTCAGGTCATGATCTGGCGGATGGTGAGTTTGAGCCCTGTGTCAGGCTCTGTGCTGACAGCTTGGGGCCTGGAGCCTGCTTCTGATTCTGTGTCTCCCTCTCTCTCTGTTCCTCCCCCGCTTGTGCTCTCAAAAATAAACAAACATTTAAAAAAATTTGAACAGCTGTCAAGATCATGGAAGTGGATATAAGTTTTCCAAAATTCTCGTTTGTGCTTCAAAGCTTAAACTGTATCATTGGTCACAAATACCAATTGCTTTCCTTACTGACAAGCTCACTTTCTTCATTTTCAAGATGATGTCTGCCAAATACCTAAGTTTGAAAAACCATAGCCTGCCTGTCTGTCATTCTTTGAAGTAAAGAGTGCTCTGTGGGTGGAAATGAGGAGGCAGCTAATTCAGCTCACAATTCAAATAATCACAAAAACTTCTGGAAATAACTGCTATACTTCCCATTATGCCTCACAGAATACTAAAAAGAGGTCTACATAAAGTCTATTAATGATTTTACAGGTTCAAGGACATTAAGCTAAGCTGGTCTTTCCCCCCTCCCAAAAAGTGGATGTGTGATGGTAAGGATCATATAAATTACTAACACAATATGGTACTACTATCTTTGTTAGTATTGGAACCAGCAGTTTCAGCCACCACCGTTTTTGCATAAGTGCTAATGACCAGAGTGAAGAGTCAATGGTGACTTAGTGTTATCATGAACATAGTTGTGACCTCATGGAGCCCCTCTAAAAACAATCCACAGATCACTTTTAAGAACTACTGATTTAAAGTAATCTGTGCTGGGGCACGTGGGTGGCTCAGTCAGTTAAGCATCCAACTCTTGATTTCAGCTCAGGTCATGATTTCATGGTTGGTGAGATGGAGCCCCATGTCAGTACGGAGCCTGCTTGGGTTTCTCTCTCTCCCTCTGCCCCTCCCTTGCTCACTCTCTCTCAAAATAAACCTTAAAAAAAATAACAAGGGTGCCTGGTGGCTCAGTTGGTTAAGCATCCGACTTTGGCTCAGGTCATGATCGCTCAGCTCTCAGGTTCGTTAAGTTCGACCCCCACATTAGGGTCTCTGCTACCAGCAGAGCCTGCTTTGGATCCTCTGTCTCCCTCTTTGCCCCGCACCTGCTCTTCTCTTTCAAAAGTAAATAAAACATTTAAAAATAATAAGTAAATAAATAATAAAGTAATCTGTGCTAAATACCATCTGTCTTTCAGTATCTAGTTCTAATCCTATGTTCTCCCTAAAGCTAATTCTCAAAACTATTCTGCTCAGGCCTACATTTTCTGTACTTCTAGTGTTTAGTGAAGAGCTTTTACTTAAAGGAAATATCTTAGCTTTTTTTTTTATTACACCCATATAACACTACAAACCATTAAAAAAAAAAAAAAAAAAGGCATGTGTCAATATAGAATGAAGCCTAAGACAAACACCAAAGTCTAGGTGTGTGTAGGCCTGCGTGTGCACAATTTACAGAATACTTTAGGGCTTTTTTTGGTTTTTTTTTTTTAAAGATTTTATTTTTAAGTAATCTCTACACCCAACGTGGGGATTGAACTTACAACCCCGAGATCAAGAGTCATGTGCTCTAGTAAACAGAGCCAGCGAGGCGCACCCAGAATAGTTTGTATATGATCCTACTCATGTGTCTTCTTTAAGCTTTAAGGACACAAGTGTTTACACGGGCACCATAAATTCTCAGAAGGATACAAAAAGGACTAATAGAGATTACCTCTGAGGAGGCAGGATAAAATCAGGTTTTCATTCATTCATTTATTTTTTACTTCATATCCTATGTTCTATAACATCTAAATTATTATCCAGAGCAATAATTTAAAATAACATTATGATTTTGTACCTTTAACTTCACACATACCTCCATATTCTTAACCTGCTTACAGGCTCTTTAAAAACACATATTTTGTACATATTAGGCCCTTAAATATTAAATCCTCAGGCTGAATTATTACATATGTGTAATTTCAATAACTTCATTTTAATATAACAGAAGAAACTTAGAATAATCTTAAAAGAGAGTCAAGGAGGAAATAATCGTAGCTCAGCAACCTGAAGACTCTCAAGAGTTCATCATCTTACCAAACCTCTAGTTAAGACAAAACAGGACAAATTTTTAAGCTTGGTACTGTAGGTCAGATAATGATTATTCTGCAAAGAAACGTTCTGTTTCTCTAAAGACCTAAGAAACTCCTCAAAAATGACAAGCGTTTGGGTGCTGGACGCACATATACAGTTGATTCTTCAATAACACAGACCTGAAGCATGTGGGCCCTCCTATTAAGTGGATTTTTCACAGTACTGTACATTTATTTTCCATGATTTCCTTAGTAACATTTTTTTCTCTAATTTTAATATAGTGTACAACACATACAACATAAAAATATGTGTTAACAGACTGTTTACAGTACTGGTAAGAAGTTTTTGGGTACAGTCAACAGTTATACAATTTTCAACTGTGTGGGGAGTCCATGCCCCAACTATATTCAGCAGCCAAGGGCCAGGCTAGGTACATATATAACCTAATATGCTTCCAGGACCTCTGGATAAGCTCCAAGTTTGTATGTAATAACCCTGAAGTAGGCTAAGAGACAAAAATCCACCAGAGATAGGGTCTTCCTGTGTCTCACCGCAGCATTAATTTCAAAACCTCTCCCTTCCAATTTTATCCCAGGAAAACTTCTCTAATGCTGAATACTGAATACTTCCCACACCACCACTATTCCTTAGATTTCCTCAGATTTTCTTTAAATTCAAGGTCACTATTTCCTATCTTAAATGAGAGTCAATTTATAGACTATGAGTCCTTAGAATAAGCTCTAAAAAATGAACAAGAACCCATTATAAAATGTTTATATATTTACTTCAGCATTAAAGAATGGCCACTACGCACTTAAATTACATTGCTGTGATATAGACTTGTCAATACATAAAGCCAACTAATAAACAATCTAGTTCAAAGGAAAATTACAAGTTGCAGAACTGAGATATCTTCCCCCTTTCAAAGAGTAATCCATTCATGAGAAAATTGACATAACCCATTTAGAAAGTACTTCAGCAAAATACATTCAGTTCATAACCTCTGACAAAACAATCACACTATGGGGCATCTATCTTAAAAAAATTCTACTGCTTGGTACTTTTGTATCATAGGGTGTTTCTAGAAGTCCTTGGTGCTGTTTAAATTAATGCCCTATGTAAATATAATTGGTTAAGTAAAGGACAACATCATGTTATCTCCGGAGGGGACTATCACTTCCAGGAATTCTTCTCTAAAATGCACAATCTGCATAATAAGAACTCACTAGACAAATCCAAACCGAGGGACAGTCAACAAAATAACAGGAACAGTAGTCTTAAAAAAAGTGGCAAAATCATGAAAGGGAAAGAATGAAAAACCGATTCAGATTAAAGGAGAGTAAGAAGGGGCACCTGGGTGGCTCAGTTGATTAAGCATCTGACTCTTGATTTTGGCTCAGGCCACAATCTCTAGGTTTTGAGATGGGTTGAGATAATCCTTGGTGGGTGTGGAGCCTAGTTAAGATTCTTTCCCTCCCTCTGCCTGCCCCCCACGCCCGCAAAAAAAAAAAAAACAAAAAAACAAAAAAACAAAAAAACAAAAACGAGAGTAAGAAGACATGACAATAAAATGCAAAGTGTGAACCTGGATTAAATTCTGGAAAAGAATTAGAAGGTTATAGTGGTACTATTTGTGAATAAATTCTATAGGTTATGTAGTTTCTTTCATCAGTTATTTTATAAAATACTGATTTTGATAATGATACTGTGGTCATAGGACATGTTAAAATATGGGGAAATCAGGTAAAGGATATATGGGAAATATATCATACTTGTTTTCCAATTTTTTCCTCCAGGTTTGAAATTATTTCAAAATTGAAGTTAAAAAATAAGATAACTGGTCAGAAAGACAATTTAACTACCATATGTAGATAAGATCGTTTTCTCTTTTAGCTATTTAATACTATAATTATTACATAAAAGTAAGTTTTAAAGGAAAAATTCTTTTTAATAGCGACTATTTCTAGAACATGATAATACCAGTGAGTTTGCTCTCCATCCACATACCGTTCTTATACTCAATTATGTTTTTCAAATTTTATTATTGGGTTGGTAAAATTTCTATTTAGGAGAGAAACAGCAAGAAACAAGTGATGATGCATTTGTAAATAAAAATATAAAGGGTGGGAAAGGGTCCCACTTTTTCTTTGAGTATCCCAACAGAGCTAAATTTAATTTCCCTTGATAACTATACATAAAATGTCATTTGCAACTAGTAAAATAGCCCCAGAATATCAAAGCAAAAGAACTTTTAATAAGATATTTACGGACTGCAATTTGAAAATATACCTGGAGTAAGCCGCCTTTGACTTGACTTCACCAAATATGTGAATGGGAAAGACCCACTCCTCTGTTTCAAATTGTACTACCATGGCCCTCTTCCATGAAAACAAATGAAGACATTAAGATACAAATTTTCTGTTTTCATACAAATCATGAATGAAAAATGCCAGTGGTTAAAAGGGAAAAGGGCAGGAAATTGAGGCACAAAGGACTCCAAATGTGATTCTCATTATTTGCAGCTAAGTACAGAACCCTAAAATACAGTCTAAAACTGAAGTCATTGTTTTTAATGAAACTAAGCACAGTGATAATTTTTCCACTATTCTGACAACCCCCAATCCCTCTTAAAAATTCATACATTTATGACAGAGTAAACATCATGTCTCAATCTACAACTAAGGTGATATACAATGATAAGACAAAAAATATTGGGAGCCTGGGTGGCTCAGTTGGTTTACTCTTGGTTTCAGCTCAAGTCATGATTTCATGGCTTCGTGGGTTCCATGCTAATGGCACAGAGCCTGCTTGGGATTCTTTCTCCCTCTCTCTCCCCACCTCCCACTCATGCTATCTCTCTCCCTCAAAAAAAAAAAAAAAAAAAAGAGAGAGACAAAAAATATTAATGCTTATGGTGTAACCTAACCTCTGACCTTCAGTTTCTAATCTGCGATAATAAAAAAAAACTAGGCTGGATGCTCCTCCAAGCCTAAAATCCAATGATTCTAAAGTTCAATTTCCAATTTATTTTATTATTTAATTACAAGCCTCATAACACCCTGCAAAAGTCATTTTTAATAACATCTTCAACAGGAAATTTAACTCCAATTTTACAGCACACTGTGTAAGTTCAAATTTCTAGTCTTGCACAATTCGCTTGTGGAGAGTCTTCCCAAAACTTTCACTTTATTTTGCAGAGCAAATGAGCCTTTTATCATTCCTAGATCTAAAATTTTAAAAAGAAAGCAGGATTGTTTTGCTGCAATAGGGGCCCATCCATTTGGAAATTAGTCTCTTACTCCCCCTTGTGGCTGGAATGGCGTCTTTTCTCTCAACTGCAATTTCCATTAGTTGCTTCCAACCAATTAGTTAAGTGCCCCACCAAAACTGCTAACTAATCAGGTGGTGTCAAGAACTAATTTGCAGACATTTCTACTTAAATCCACTTTTCTATGCAATGTTGGCCTATGAATAAGGTCAGATGGTATGAAAAAAACAAGAGCTGCTTCACTTCAAGGATGGGGATCACAGAGGATTCTGACCAATCACCTAACTGAACACATTTGCCATTAATAAATACATGCCAAATCTTCACCATTTAACTTCTAGAAAATCAACAACTGAATTTGAGAAAACCAAGATATATTATCCCTGGTGTTTAAGGAATGTCAAAGCCAGCCTGAAATTTCATTCTAATTCCTGTCGAAAGCTGCAACAGTTGCTCCCTGATTTTTTCCCTCCAAATGAATCAACAGATAATTTGCAGAAAACTTAAGTGATAGAAAGCCTGGTGTTCTAAAATAGTTTGCATGTATGTTTTGAAATATTAACTGGGTGAAAAGACTCACAATAAGTGGTATGAAAAAATGCTAAGTTAAATCAGGTTCAGAGAACTGTCTGCCTTTGGATCCTTAATACCAGCAAAATAATCTTAGGATAATCAATGTTTTACCTCATATTCAAAATGTAGCTCCTAATGATTAAAAGTAAATGGTGGAAAGTACCAAAAAGAATTTATAGACCATTAAGTGGTAACTAGTAAAACTGTCCTGCTATGCTTGGGGGGCTTTCCTTCTTCTCCCCTGCTAGCTGGTGTCAACCTTGACCTGGGCAGTCACCGATCAAGGCCCCATTTCTCAGTATTGCCATCACAAAACACTTTTTGTTTAAAACACCTAATTTGACAGTGTTTAATTTGCACATACACAGATTTATAGTATGTATAAACTCCCTAGTGGGACTGTATTTTGTTAGCTGTTTTTTAAAAGAGGTGAAGACCAGTTCTTTCATATTCAAACAACATGAAGTACTTCCCCCTCTCATATTATTTGTGTCTATTTTCCTAAGTTGTCAAGATTTTTTAAGAGCAAAGGACTTAACATCCTAAAGGTAGATACTATCATCATTCCCATATTGAAGATGTAGAAAGTCACAGGAATGTAATCACTTGCCCCAAAATCATTAAAAAAAAAAAAAAAAAAAAAAAAATCAACGCCTAAAAGTCTGCATAGCCTGTTAGATTCTATCATCCTTTAAAGGTTGTATACGCTTTCCTTTATTTTTAGAAGAATTTCACAAGATTATTCTTCAAGTCTTATTCCTGTGATCCAATTAAATTAACACTCTGATGACAATCCCCTCTATCAGATGAAAACAACCAAAGGGGAAACTGGAAGGAAAAGTCATTATTCGTAACAAAGGGCTTGATCACTTTGGGATGTCGTATTTCCAAACCTCTTCCAAACACAGCAGTACAATTCAAATCACTGAATTGAGAACTTACTTGTTCTAAGTATACTCCAGCCTGCCTACACATAATGCTGCCCTCAACTGTCAATTCCACAGAATCACATTTTAAAAGTAATGCATTTGGGGTAGAATTTTCATTAAATGTCCCTCTGTTAAATGTGGTCCAAGTAGGTCTATGTCCTTCTAAACTCTGGGAATGGTGTTTATTATACGTGTTAAGAAGCAAAAAAAGGAAAAAAAGGTTTTTTTCAAAAAAGCATTTGTAATTAATCAATTAAGATGAGAAACCCTCAGTTCAGACTGGTTTCGGTTCCTTAGTAATACTGCTAATTAAAAAAAAACTCCTAGATCCCAAAAGCTATTTTCAAGAAGGCAATTAACCTCCCCTGAAAAGCGTTTTTAACTTCTCATTAAACAATTCAAATAAATGAAATCCCAATATAACAAAAATTGGGCACTCCTTACAAATTAAATCCAACAGGGTCTTTCTTAGATTAAAAACAAAACAAAACAAAACAAAAAGAACAGGCATACAGGAGGTCAACCGTCTTCTTTTGGTCTACTTAACTCTACATTAACATTTGACTGTCCTTACATTCTCACCTTGCCATCCTGCCTATGGCTAACCCCACTGTAAGCATATTTTCATTTAGGGGAGAAGGAAAGAATGCTCACAACAAATTCTGTCAAAAGAAACTGACAAAAGTTTTTATGCTGAAATCTTTTAGTTATCTATCTCAATGTAAACAAATGTGCATGTGCATACCATAGGACCATGCTAATAAATTAATCAGCTAGCTATAAATTCATGCTTTGTTGCCCCAAGAGCCAACTGTAGCTATAAACAAATAGGCAAGCCACTAGAAAATAACTAGTGAATTCTGACAAGATGTACTTATGTCACACATTGTATCTTACCAAAAAATGCAAAACTAAATCAACCACAAATGACAACTGGTACCACATTTTCATTCAGAGAGAACAAATGAAGAATGACCTGTTGCACAGAAATGTACCAAATACACTGGGAACTGTTGAGACACAGTGGCTAAGCACACCATTCCTCCCAAGCCAGTTCAAATCTGTGCTACCTAAAAAATATTGGTAAGCTTAGTATCTAATTAAATACCATAAACATCAATGGTCTATCCTGTTTTCAAGGAGAATGAAGGAATGGAGCCAATCCTCTTTAGTTGAAAAAAAAAAAAAAAGAACAGGATAAAAGTAAATTCTAAATCATAATGAAGCAGAAATCATCAGGCCATAAAGATGGGAATTAGCAATGGTTTGTAACAGGAACAGTGAGTGGTTAAGACCAAACTAGACCCAAAGGCTTTGTGTATGGGATTTTGACAAAGAGCAGTCAGAGAGAAGGAAACCAGTGTTTTACAGATATATAAGAGCTGTATGCAGCACAGAACTGCTAAAATTAGGTAGACAAAAGGACAGGTAATTTCAGAAGAAAGATGAACTCTAGCTTTTGACATACTGAAACTGACAGCAATCCTAAATCTCCTAAAGAGCAGTGTTTACTCTCAATGTAAAACCATCATAATAAAGAGCTGCAAGAATGAGGATGAAATCACAATAGGGATCTCTGAAATTCTAGGAAAAACAATACTCTAATACCTATTATAATTTCAGTGGACTACAGTAAGTTTTCTAAAACATGGTTGACATCTGAACATCTTTAATTTAAACTTAAAAAAAATTTTTTTTCATACATAGACACATTCTTCAATGTGAATGCACCAAAGACTGCCTACTTTTGGGATCAAAAAATACGTAGTCAAATTAATCTCAATAGCCCAATAACATTTAATTCAATATTATAAAGGCCAAACTATTTCATATACTGGGCTCCCTTTATGTGCCTGAACCACCATAGATATATAGAAAATATAGAAAGAGTATCTATATAGAATGTAGATACTATATTCACGGGGTAAAAAAGTCTTTCATAGGTTAGAGCCTCAATTATAAAAACAAGATAAATGTATAAATAATGATTAACTATAAAATGGAAGGCAGTGAGAATCTATTCTGGTATTAGTAAAAGGAGAAAATGAGTCCAAAGAACAGAACCAGACCGTCAAAGATCAAATCTTCAAAAAATCTGCCACATTATAAAAGCTCTGATTTTCTTTTTCGCCTACCAACCCACCTTCTAAGAGGCAAAATTTGGTGTCATTTTTTAAAATTTTTTGAGAGAGAGAGACAGAACAAGGGGGGTGGAGGGGGGTAGGTGCAGAGAGAAGGAGAGACAGAATCCCAAGCAGGCTCTGCACCATCAGCACAGAGCCTGATGCAGGGCTCAACCTCACAAACTCTTGAGATGACGACCTGAGCCAGATCAAGAGTCAGATGCTTAACCGACTGTACCAACCATATGCCCCTGGTGTCATTTTCTTTGCTGAAATTTTTTCCTGTCCTTTGAAGTCACCCATTCCTTAGTTTACAGCACTATACTAGGTGTATATACAGTAGGTATAATAGTGTAGTATGATCTAACCAGTACCCATCTCTCCTAGTCTCATCTCTTGCAATATTACTGAAAAAGCATTTTAAAGGAACCGATGTTCTCTCCACCCAATGTTCTGATAGAATGATCCTGAATGCAACAACTCTTCTACAAAACCGTAATGTGCTGAATTAGCCAAATTTCACTCAATTGACAACCTAAATTATACTACATTCTTCACTCCTAGCTAAGCAAACAGGACAATGACCATGACTTGGGCTAAATGCCTGAGGATAGTAGGCTTTTCAGATATTCTCTGGAATCCCCCTCAGCTTCTACCAGCAGTTACTGGTATCTGTTTAAGATATCCAATGAACAATCCAATATTTGTTTCCAAACCACGCTAAACTGGCTATTAATTACTTAAAATGTTATGCTACCTAAATATTAGGAAATACGAGTGTGAAAAGGTAGGTTACTATGAAAACTAAATTAAGTGCTTTGGAACAACTAGTTTTTAAAGGAGAGTCACACACAGAAAAATCACCTGGGTTCAACAACTGAAAGATTAGAAACAATTACACATTTCTAGGATTCTGTACTGACTGTTTATCAAACATTTATGTTCTCACTCTACTATGCAAACCCAAAATGTATTTTATAAAGGATTCATCTGTAGGAGTAGTTAGCAAAGTATTTGAAAAGGTTATGGGGAGCACGTGGGTGGCTCAGTTGGTTAAGTGTCCAACTCTAGGCTTCGGCTCAGGTCATGATCTCACAGTTCTCACAGTGTGCAGCCTACTTGGGATTTTCTCTCTCCCTCTCTCTACCCCTCCCCCCGCACTCACACTCTGTCTCTCCCAAAATAAATAAATAAAACTTAAAAAAACAGTCTTGGTCTCACATTAAAAACAGACAACAGAACACATATAAACATCTACATTTTCATTTAAAACAAAGGTTTAAAACAAGTATGATTGCAGACTACTTTTCAATTAACCAATTAATTAGGATGCCTCTACTGTACCACTACTGAGGTATTACCAGTAGGATTTCTTTAACAAAAAAGCTGAGTGTTCTTAAAAAATGAAAAGCAAAATTGTTCTTGGTAAGCTATTATAAATAACTCTAAAGTAGCTTATTTTCCACCTTTCTAATTCAAAATGCCTCTGCTGGGGCTGCAAACAATTTCTTCCTTTCTCTTCGGTAGATTCTAAGAGTTGGATCATTATTTTAGAAGTATGCCTGTCCTTCCTATACTTTTGGGATTTTAACTCAGGTGTTTTTCACTCTAATCCCAACTTTAAGTCCTTTAATCATTTCCTCAGTTTGCTTTTAACACACTAATAATAATCTTCACGGCTCATCTTATGACTAAAACTAAACATCTCCACGTCTATCTCTTACTAGAACAGGTAGAAAGCACCCCATTCTTTTTTAAGTTTATTTGAGAGAAGGGGAGAAGGAGAGAAAGAGCACTCACATGCAAGTAAGTCGGGAGGAGCAGGGAGAGAGAGCTCGAGAGAATCTTTAGCAGTGCAAAGCCTGATCCCACAAACCCTGAGATCATGACCTGAGCCTGAAATCAAGAGTCAGATGTTTAACGGACTGAGCCACCCAGGTGCCCTGAACATACTCTATTCTTACTGAAGTACTGCTATACTGGAAAAGGATAGGTAGCCTGGTGCTCTTAAGTTGTTGATTATTCTTCCCCTTCCCACCAGACAGTAAACACCTGCCTTTCTATTCTCCTTTTATTTTCTTTCATTTCCCTATCATACACCTCGGACTTCCCAACTGTATAAAACACCTTACCAGGTGCAATACTTACTGCTTATCACGATTAACTCTTCAAAAAATATTGTATTATCGAAAAGACTCTGTCCAATGTATTCCTCTCTAGAAGAGACTGTAGGTATCTACTATGCCACAGAAGGTCTTTGTATTTTGGAACATACCAAAAGCCTTTTGACAAAAACATGTAAATATGTTAAGTGGTAAAGATGAGTATAACTGTAGAATTCTTTTGAGAAGCACTTATTCCAATAAATGAGCTGCGTAGTGATTTTCACCCTACAATTGCATACAGCGGTTTTCAAAGCCCAAGGCACATATGAAGATATTCAGACCAGGAAAGCCCCCAAAGCTACCTGGTTTCTTAGCTGCTTAATAGCAGTTCTGTAGCCTGGAGATAAAAACCAATGCCTAGCAACCACACCTTAAAAGTGCCCTGGGCAAATAAAAATGTAGAAAAACTTAATAAAATTGAATTCAGTCAAATTAACTGAGTTAACTATTACTGTTACTCTCCTACTGTTGCCAACTGTTACAAATGCTAGATTCAAGATTTTACTGCTTCACCTCCTATAAGCTGTTGTCTTACTCCTGTGGCTTTCAAATTTTTTAATACAACTTCAGAAAATTTACTGGTCAGTATGGACCCTCTGCCCCACAAAAATACAGTTTTTAAGGCTTCTTGGATTTAAATCCCATTCCTAGACTCTTTAGTTAAGAGACTCCTGATTTCATTCTCCATCACAATCTTACAGGGTAGACATTCTAATTGAACTCCATTTTCTCAGAGGGACCGCATGATTTCCTTAGGCCTTGCAACTATTAGATGGTTAAAAGTTGGTCTGACTCAACTGGGAGCCTGAGTGGCTCAGTCGGTTAAGCGTCCAACTTCAGCTCAGGTCACGATCTTGTGGTTCGTGAGTTTGAGCCCTGTGTTGGGTTCTGTGCTGACAGCTCCGAGCCTGAAGCCTGCTTCAGGTTCCGTGTCTCCCTCTCTCTCTGACCCTCAGCTGCTCACACTCTGTCTCTCTGTTTCTCAAAAATAAATAAACAAAACAAAAAAAAATTTTTTTTTAGGTTGGTCTGACTCAAAACCTGGCATTCTTTTTACACCACTACATTCTTCTTTGAACTTGAACTGGGTTTTCTAGTATAGATTTCCTCATTTTGTCATTTCATGTTCAAGAAAAAACTGTCCAATTTTTAGCTTCTTCTTGTGGGTTTATGCAAAGGAGGTATTAGAGATCACTAGTGTTGGGTCCCTGCCTGACTACCAAGAGAGCTTTTGGTCTAAGATCTGGCAGGAAAAGGCAGACTGCATTAGTTCACATATTGGAAACTTCAAATTAACAACACAAGGAAGAACCCCAAGTTCTCTAGCATAAAGAGAACTCCATGTTGTCAAGAATATGCCTGTGACCATTTTCCACAGTAATGTTCTACAATTCTTGCACAAAGTGACAAGGCTACTCTTTGTTTAGTAAATGGTATAAATTAAACACTTGATAAATGCATATAACCAGAATGGAAGTCACCATTTTATAGCAACTAAAAAGCTCTTTAGAAAAACTTAGCTCCTTTTTACGAGAAAAGATCTTAGCCAGTATCATATAGGTGCTTGATAGAACAATGAAGTCTGGTTCATCACTGATGCAACCGCAACAAAAACATTAAATTCTGAAAAGGGATTACCTGCTTATTTTTCTCAAATGAAAAAAAAAAAAAAATCAAAGTTCAGAAAAAGCTAGAATAAAAATTATGATTACTTTTTACCATGTGAGACCTTAAAATATAATTAAAACCTTTCACTAATCATCAAGTACATCAAAAAATTTTTTCTCTACGAGAAATGGCAGTTCTTCCGTATTTTATTCTTCCATTTTATTTGAAGGGGAAAAAGGAATTTTATGTAAGCTATTTCCAGAGCCAACATGACCTGTTTGAAAAAAGATGATAGGCCTACTTGTAAAGAACCACAATATCTGTAAATACTGAATTTTCCCAAGATGAAACAGAAAAGGCCTTGGAAAATTAGCAGTGCTGCTGACCTAGTTCTACTACCCTCTTTTCCAAAAGAAGCCTTTTTGTTCATTTTCTTAGCAAATACTTGAGTACATACTATATGTTAGGAAGCATGAACCACGCAAAGACCACTAACAGAGCAGAGCTGAAAGATCTACTTTTAGATCACCAAAAGACCAAGGCTGGAAGCAAAACTTTGTTTAGCTTTTGTATAGTGAAGGAATTAAACTTTGCTTTATCTATATGCTCAAGGTGGAAATTTCACTCAGGCTTGGTGAGAGGCCAGTACTATTCTGAAGGATAACATGGGTAGTCACCAATATCAAACCCCATTAATAATCGACAAACAGAAGGTATTTACAGATTAATCTAGTTATTCTCATCCACTGATCCTTTGCAGTATTTTTTTTTCTTGGTAAGGAAACAAAAGGAAAACAAAATTAAAACTGCTAGTCTTTTCCTAGGAAAATCCTCACAATGACAGGAGCTTTTAGACCTTATATGGGGAAAACATGCAAATACCTACCTGAAATAGCAAAGAAGCTTGTTAGTAGAAAGTAAAATGTTACTACATCCCCTTTTACTCCTAAGCCAACAAACTCTTTGAAACCAAAATAAAAATTATCTAATCTATCAGGTATAATAATTGGGGGAAAACCACCAGAGCTACAAAATTCAGTATCATGTATGCAGGTACTAGTCAGTAAAGAGAGTAAGGGGGGGAAAACACCCAACACATTTTTTTATTACAGAAAAACATCATTTTTGAATTTTAAATATTCTTATTACCTTAGCAAACCACAAAATAAACATGTTATTTAGCCTTAATAAAAACATGGAATTCCTTTCCCATCTTAAAAATAAATGACACCTACCAACGTGAAGATTTTAAATAAAAAACAAAAAAGCACCGAAGAAAGATAATACATGAGAAGATTTTGTGAACCCATGTTAACTAAGATAAAAAATATTGTTCTTTAAAAGACAGCACTGGGGCGCCTGGGTGGCTCAGTCGGTTAAGCATCCGACTTTGGCTCAGGTCATGATCTTGCAGTTTGTGGGTTCGAGCCCCGCATGGGGCTCTGTGCTGACAGCTCAGAGCCTAGAGCCTATTTCGGATTCTGTGTCTCGTCTCTGGGCCCCTCCTCCATCCTCATGCTCTGTCTTTCTCTGTCTCTCAATAATAAATAAACGTTTAAAAAAAAATTAAAAAAAAAAAAAAAAAAAAAAGACAGCATGAAGAAAGTACCATTTCAGGAAAATATTCATAATTTAGGATGTAGAGCTATTCTACTAGTAATTAAAGACTTGTGTGTTAAGGAATATTGCTATGTTCTATTCTTTTAAGCTTCTTAGAGAAGCAGTGCTTCAAAATAATAGGTACTGAATTCTAAAACTACTTCTTGACTGAACCTGAAAAAAATCAGGTTTGAGTTATTCATGATTTTTTACTCTAGTTGTCAAAGTTGACCTCTAACACTTAAATGCAAGAAGAGGCAAAAAGCAACTCTGAAGCCATGATTTTTGGCATAGCTAATTCATTACATTATACTGGCTAAACCAAGGAAGGGTATTAAGTCTGTAATCAGTCTTCTATTACATCTCTCATACATAAAACAAGATATGCAAATTCCTGTATCCACAGATGTACATTTAAGAAAATGAGTTCTAGAACTACTACAAACACCCTGACCACAACAGAAATACTTTTATCTTTTCAATTAGTATAAAATATACTACCAGTCTTTTTTAGTCTACCTGAAGTGACTGATAATCAGTATTCCATTTAATTTACACAAGCTTAACTACAACTGTTTTAATAACCTTTTAGTAATGACACCCTGAAGACTTCCAAATTGAGAACGCTCAATTTTATAAAGGAAAAGAAAAACCAAAGGAAGAAAAAGTTGAGACCAACACCTGATATTCATTATAGGAATCCTATATCATAGTGAAGCTAGACTGAATGTTTGGTTCTCACCAGTACATCATTGCAGATATCTCTGAGCTCGGTCTCAATTTTCTCTCTGTATTCTCGAGCCATCTGCTGTTTTTTCTCAGCACCTTCCGTCTTTTGCTCAATACTTGAGACGACCCTCCAAGATGACCTACGGGCTCCTACAACATTTTTATAAGCAACTGAGAGAAGATTCCTCTCCTCATTGGATAATTCAGCTCCTTGCTCAGTTACAGACTTCATGCAGGCTGCCATGTCATCATATCGCTCAGCCTGCTCGGCCAGCTTGGCCTTCTGCACCAGCTCATTTTTATCCATGACTGGATGTTCTGCAGGGAAAAAAAGTAACATTCAGATATTTTTTCCATGAAAATAAAGACTCAGTATTATACCTTTTGTAAATGTTAGATTAACACCTCAAACCTAATTGCCTGTGGAAGAGTCTTCACATGAGGAATTTAATGCAGCCCTACAAAAGGATGACAAGAGGAAGAAAAAAAAAAAAAAAGGGAAGGGAGAAGGGAGAATGCCCTCAGCCTTCAGGGGGCAAATTTAAAGCCATTAACATAAATGTAGCAAAACTAAAATTGCATTACATCATCTTTGCTCAGAAGATTCTAATTTCACATAAAGTCAAAGCACATTTGATCAAAAGGCTACCTTAAAATCCATCCCTTACCTTACTTGGCCAAAATCTCAATTCCAATTTCCAATATCCTAAATAATCCAAAAGTCAGCAGTTTTTCTTTAGTGAAAGCAGTACCAATGAGGAACGTTACAACCTCTACCATTTTTCCAGAACCATGATTCAAGTCAGCTTAATGTAATTCGTGTCTGTTCATTTTAATAATACCTACTGTTATAGTCAGAAGCATTTAAGTTTACATTTTATTGGTATTACTCCCACCCCAAACCCAGTGATCTCTGCAACACTTGACAGCTGATCTTGGCATGATAATTTTCCGGAAGAACGGGCCAAACTGCTTGATTTAAGGCATTTTGAATACAAAACAAACAACCTCGCCTTTGCCATCTAACAGACCCTAACACCTCATCTACCTGTACCTTGTTATACACATACATGCTTTAAAAACACATCCATGAGTCCTGACTCTTACCTTCATGTGAGCACTAAGATGTATTTATTAAGTACTTCTAGTGTGATTGGTGTTTCTTATGTCACTGCTCTAGTTTAAATGCAGAGTTATTGCATTGTTTCCAGTAGTCAAAATTTAACTGGTTATATGATCACTCAAGCTGCCCTTACCATAACTTCCCACCTAATTCTCTCTCATCTTCAAGTTCCCTAGACCTTTTTTAACTTACCCGTTATACTTTTCCTTAAAGATATCCTTTTGAAAGGTGCTAAAACAGCACAGAAAGATGCTAAACCATACCCTGATCCCACAGCAAGTGGTAAATATAGAGCCTGAAGTGCACTATTAAAAGGTGAACAGAAGAGCCACTGTCACTAGAAGAATTGACACCCGGTATCAGATCCTTCACCTTCTCAGGAAAATCCCACAATACTTCTTTTTTAAAGCCAAATCGGAACAAGGTGAACAAGTAATCACCTAGCTTGGGTGCAAGGGATACCGTGTCAAAGCGAAACTATTTAAAATTTATGATTACATACCCTCCACACCCCTCAAAATTACTAATTTTCCCCCTAGGATCTCGAGAACGCTCTTAGGTTAATGCTGCTTCTAACGAAAAATTACAAAAACCAGTACAAAGGTTTCTCTCCCCAACCCCTCTGGTACAAGGGGAAGTGGATCGGGCTTCTCACACAGTAACTAGTACTCCAAGGCCTCGCCTCTTTACTGCGGAGAAGACTAGCCGCACCCATTTAACCCTTAACCAACGTTAAGACGTCGAGTGAGGTGAAACGAACACTGGCAGACCTTGACTTTAAAGTGCAAATCCTTCAGTCCGCGCTATCCGCAACCACCCCTCCTTGGCTCCGCCCAAGTCCCCGATTCTCCCTCTTTGTCATGGCGGATCTGTGTCAAGGAGCCCAACCTACCGCCGAGTGTTAATTCCCCCCACCAGAGCAAGAGGGAGGAGCAGCGCGCCCCCGCCCGAGCCGGGGAAGGGGGGGGGGAGCAGCCCGCCCGCCCCGGGGGCAGAGACGCCAGCGCCGCCCGCAGAAGCGGAACCACGACCGGCCGGGCGGCGGACACACCCCACTCTCCCACCCGCGTCTCCTCCGCCACCGGACACCGCTGGTGCTCATTTAGTCTATAAGGACCCGACAGCTGCAGCAGGTGGGGGAGGGGGCAAGAGCCACACCCAGGCGAGCGGGGCCACAGCCGGCTGTTACGCTCAGCCTTACCCGCCCCAAGAGGAGGTCACCATCTAAAAAGCGAGCACGGGGACCCTCGGTTCAAGCCCACCAGACAGACGAGCGAGACGCCGGCCCACCGTCTTCCCCATTCTCTTCTCTATCCCGCGCCCTGGGCGCACAGCCCCCATGCACCCGAAGGAAAAACAAAAAAACAAAACAAAACAAAAAAACCCCAGCCCCATCCCCCACCCTACCGCGGAACCCAGGAAATTCGGCCCCGGGTCCCAGGCCAGCCCCACCCCGGAGCCGGCTCCCGCCCGTGCCAGAAGGGAGGCCTCGCCCTCGCGTACCTGGCGGGCGCCTCCGGCCCAGCCTCGGCTCGCGGCCCGGTCCCCAGGCCCGGCCCTGCCGCCGCGCCGCCGCCCGAGTGGGGGAGGGCTGGGTGCCGTCGCCGCAGCGCGGGGCGCGGAGGCTGCGCCGAGGAGCGGGCGGGAGAGGCAGGGGGAGGGGAGGGCGGCGAGGGGAGGGGGCGGCCTCACCTGCGCCACTGCAATGCCCGCAGCCGCCGAGTCATTATCTCGGGCGGAAGCGGGAGGCTGGGCGGCGACGAGGAAGGGGCTTTGGGGGGGGGGGGGGGCCGGCAAGGGTGGGAACGGATCGCGCCCAGCGGAGCCTCGGTCACCCCCGGGAGCCGGAGGCCGGGCGGGTCCCTGGGGATCTCGCGTGTGGGCGCCCATTCCACCCGGGGGACGGGGACCGGGAACCGGAGCTTATCGGGGCCAAGGCGTCGATCCGGAAGCAAGCAGCCCGAGGCGGCCGCGAGCCGCCCGCCCAAACCCAGCGGAAAAGCCGCCGCCCGTCTCCGCCTGAGGAGACTCCGCCTCAGCCCAGCGCCGCTACCGCCGGGCGAGCGGGGCTGAGGGGCTGTGGAGCGGGGACGGCGCCCGCGCTTTCCGAAGGCTGGTCTGGGAAAGGAAGGAGTAGGACGAGGCGGCGGCGGCCGGGTCTCTTACCTGTGCCCGGAGTGGGTGGCGGCGGACGGACGGACGGGGGCTCAGCAGTCTCTGGGCGGCAGCGGCGAGGCTGAGACTCTGTCCCTGGATCTCGCTGCTCACAGGCTACAGCCGCTCCGCAGACACGGGGTTTCCTCCAATCACCAGCCCCGGCAGCAGGGGCACCACACGCACGATGACGTCAAACGCTGCTATGGCAACCGTTGATTGGTGCCCACAGCTCTGGGGGCCCAGTGCAACCGCCGCTCCCTAGCGCGCGCGTCCTGCCCGCCCGCGCTAGAGGGCGAGCGGCGGAGCGCACCACCTCTCCCGCTACCAGCACTCCTCCCCAGCCCGCTCAGCTCCCAACTTCTCTGCTCTTGGGAGAGTGAGCCTGGGCAGGAAGCTCCTTCCTTTTCCTTTTCCCCCTCCCCCCACCACTACCTTCCTACCTCGCCTTCCCCTCGGATCCCCCGCAACCTTCCCAGGCTCACTCTTCCTCAAAACCAGCAAGAAGGAAATTCCTCCCCACCCCCACCTTGGTTTTCCGTGCGGCCCTTCTGCGCCTGCGCCAGTCACTCCCTCTAGAAGGGGCTCCGGTTCAGCAACATCCGGGACCTTTCACATTCCGCCCCCCCCCCCCCCCCCCATCCCCTTCCAGGCGCCCTGGTCCGCCCCGCCCTCCGTGCCCCGCGGTGGTTAACTGCCTCCTGGGCCGGCCGGGGGCTGGGTTACGCGAGTGGCTCCGCCGCTCTGGCATTGTGATCAGGCCTTGGGGGTGGCGGGGGAGGGCGCGGTCAGACGGTCGGGGAAGGGCGGTGTGGCGCGCTGCCCCCTCAGCCCGCCGCACCCCGTCGCCAGGCGGGGCCAACCTGAGCGCGCAGCCCCTCCCTTCCTCCCTTCCGCCGCCGCGGCTCTACCTGCTGGCTCGCGGAAAGCGGCCTTAGACCTTTTAAGGCTCGGAATAGGGAGTGAGGCGTCCGGCCCCGGAGTGTGGGCTGAGTGACGGGAAGGTTTTCCAATCGGGGCCTCGGGATGTGCGCGCTGTGACAGCTGCGAGGGGACAATGGGGGCGCGAAGCGGGGGTGAGGTGGGTCGGGCGGGGCGGAGCTGGCGGGAGGTGAGGCCTGGAAGGAGAGGCCGCCGCTTTCAGAAAGCCTACAACTCCCGAGAGGAGACGGCAGCTCTCTTAGATGGAGGGTTCGGGTGATCCTGGAAACCGTAACACGAAGAGAGGCAAAGAGCGGAGGTTGGACCGTACTGACTCGTTTCTCGTAGATCAGATTTTTCCATCCAAATCATGCGTCCAATTGAAGACTTCATGTTGCAGTGATTTAAAACCTAAAGATCATTCATTACCTGTTTTCTCCTGAAGCAAGGTTTGCGGGACGTGGTAGTTCCCAGGGACCCCGCTGACCCAGCGGGCAGTGGAAGGGGGCCGCAGGCGGGGCCAGGAGCGAGGACCTGGAGCCAGGAAGAGGGTAAAGTGAGGAGCGGAAATTGCAGGTGCCGCACAAACGGGCGGACCTAAAACGGTAGAGCCTCCGCCCAGTCAACTTAAGGAAGTTCAAAGAGATACATCGACGGTGTAAAGTGCCTCTGCCTCTTCTCCCTTTAAATGTGTTAGAGCTAAGAAAAGATTAGCGCTTGGATGAGCTGCAAAACCAATTGCAAAAGTCCTCTAAGTTTATAGTTGCAGTGAGAACTCAGAATCTCCCTACTACCTTTTGCACACTCCATCTTGGCCTTACAGATTTTTCCAACCTATCCTTTTTTTTTTTTTTTTTTTTTCCCTCCTCATAAATGTACTCTTTAACCCCCATCCCCTATTTCCCCCATCTCCCTCCCTCCCTCCCCTCTGGTAACCATCAGTTTGTTCTCTATCGTAAAGAGTCTTTCTTGGGCTGTCTCTTTTTTTCTTCCCAACATGCCTTTATTGAGCACCTACTAGGAGGCCTGCCTTGAGGCACAGCTGACAAAGGAGCCTCTGAAGAGTTCAGCCTCAAGTTGTCCAGAGGATTGAATTTGTCAATCGCAGACACGTAAAATCTTTCCTCGCTCTTGCGGCGCCTTGTCTGTTCTGTGTGTTGGATACAGTGTTTCTAACACAGACTGGTCTGCAAATTACGTTTTGCCTGAAGTTCCCGCTGGCATTTAGACAGTAAAGCACAAACCAGGAAGAGAGTTTTCCAGTTTCAGGGTTTTTTATTCCCCCCCCCCCCCCCCCACCCCGTTTTCGCATCAGGACAGATTCATGCTAGGCTGAATGGGTGAACAAATTGATCAGGGTTATATTTCTGAGATGGTAAAGTCACTGTTCTTTGACTCCCAAGTAAATTCTTTGTGAGAGTGACTCAAAGGAACTATTTCAAAACCCTTTCCTTTTAAGTTCTCTTTGCTTTTGTGCTAGGCATGGCACCAGAAAGTTGACAGAAAATATTGTTAAATCTTACTTAAAAGGGAAATTGATGTTTCTCTAATCTCAACAATGTGTGTAGGTAGAACATATGCCTTTTTGTTTTAGAGGAGGGTTAGGGATTTCTATGCATTAATAAATTGTGGATTTACTTTAGGAAACCGTTAAATTAGGCGTTTGCTTCATGTTTTAAAGAGCAAGGCATGTGTGTAGGAAACAATAGGAAGTATTAGGTTTTGGGTTTTTTGTTGTTTTTTTTTAGTATTAGGTTTTACATACTCGAATCAAGGAATTTGAGTTCAAGGAATAAAGGTGTAATGAGGTTGCAGGGAGGCAAGAATAGAGAAAGTCCTAAAAGCCCCAAGTGATAAGTATATCAAGGAATAGGAATATATATGGCAAGGATAAAGGCAAAACGAAGAATGAAGAGGACCCATGAACTTGAGCTGGGGAGAATTACTGGGAGAATTTCATGTAGCCTGACCTGTTTTATTTTCTTCACTGTTCAACTTTGTTGCCTCAGTCAACTTGCTCAACCCTCTGTGCCTTGATTGCCACATCAATAAAATACTGGTAATAAACACACTTAACTTGTTAAGTGGTGAAGATTAAATGAAGTTTTGTATATATGTAGTATATAAGTGTCTTACAGAAGTAGTTATACATAGAAGTCATTATAATCTTATACTCCTTAGCACCATTCATTGCGAAAAGTAATTGAACTATTATTCATTTATAAGCAGACATGTCTCTACTGTTCAAAGGGTTGTGAAGGCAAAATGAAACTATTTAAAATGTCTTTAAAAAGTGAGGTATAAAGATGTTCCCTCTGGAAAGGCAAATTTGTGTGAGTTTGTCAGGACTAATGAGACTTAAGGAATAAGACAGTGAATATTTCTCCGTTCATGTACAAGGGACTGTAATGATGTCTTCACATCTATGCTATACATTAAAATAAGAAAGAGTTCAGGAGAATTTGCAAAACTGCATCATTCAAATTGGAAAAACCTCGAAAGATCAACTCTCCTGATAAGCAGCAGTTACACGATCTTTTAAATTTAGTCTCAATTCATTCAGGTTCTAATCTCACGTTAATATTATGATTTAATTGGAAAAATGCAGCATGGTTTATTAAAATGCACCCGACTTCGGAGTCGGGACTGGGTACAAATCTTGGTTTGTCAATCAGGCTTTTATATAACCTCAGGCTACTAAATGGGACACAATACCCAATTCCATCAGATTATTGCAAACTTTGAGTAAGAAAGGAGAGCGCTACACATTGTGCTCTAGATCACGATTATCTATGGTTGGAATAATCTAGAGTTTGTTGCAGAGGCCGACTTCACCAAACCCATTTTGCTGTCAGGGCCACAGCTAGATTCCATGGCTCAGGTCTCCCTTGCAGTTAGGCGTGGCCATGTGAGTGAGCGCTAACTAATGACCTATGACCAATGTGAAGGGCTCCACTTGTAGGCCTGTCCCATAAACTTCCTCTGTGGACCTCTGGTCTGTCCCTGAATAGACCTCTATCTGTCAAATGAATGGAAAGGATTCCAAGTCTTTAGAGGGACCATGAAATGAAAGGAGCCTGGAAAAAGCCTTTCCCTGGCTTTCCCTGAAAGCCTTTCCCTGACCATTTTAGACTTTATTAAGGGATAACTTCTAATTTTTAAGGCACTGAGATTTAGGATTTATCTCCTAACAGCTAGCACTTGTGATACTGTAGATGGCATTGGCAAGTCCAAAACATGAAAACATTTAAGAAAAAAAAGGGGGGCGGGGTGGTTTGGGAAGAGAAACAAATGAAATTAGGGAGTAAGAAAAAGGAACCCGATCTTGTGAGAAAAGGCAGTTTCAAACATTCTCAACTACTCTATTGACTTCTAGAATGACCTTAGAAAAGCAGGGTTTCCTTTCTTAATGCTAAATCAAACTGATAGTCTCACTACTTTATTTTCTTAATTTGCCAATTAACAAAAAATAAAATAAAGCTACCATATGATCCAGTAATTGCAATACTGGGTATTTACCCAAAGTACACAAAAACAGTAATTTGAGGGGCATCTGGGTGGCTCAGTCAGTTAAGCGTCTTTTCTCTTGATTTCAGCTCAAGTCATGATCTCATGGTTGTGAGACGGAGCCCTGCATAGGGTTCCACACTGGGCACGGACCCTGCTTAAGATTCTCTCTCCCTCTGCCCCTCCCCGTATCGTGAGTACACTCTCCCTCTCAAAAAAAAACAAAACTCCCCACTAATTTGAAAGGATATATGCCTCCCTATGTTTATTGCAGCATTATTTACAATAGCCAAGATATGGAAGCAACCCAAGAATCCACTGATAGATGAATGGAGAAAGAAGTGGTGTTATTCAAGTAGGGATATAAAAAAGAACGAAACCTTCCCATTGATAGCAACGTGGACAGATCTGAAGAGCGTAATGCTAAGCAAAATAAGGCAGTCAGAGAAAGACAAATACCGTATGATTTCACTCCTATGTGGAATTTACGAAACAAAAAGAAAAAGTGACAAACCAAAAAACTGACTCTTCACTACAGAGAACAAACAGATGGTTCCCAGAGGAGAGGTGGGGGTGGGGTGGGGTGAAGAGTACACTCATTTTTTTTAATTTATTCTTTTTAAGTAATCTCTATGCCCAGCATGGGGATCAAACTCATGACCCCAAGATTAAGAGTCACATGTCCTACTGACTGAGCCGGGTGCCCCAAGAGTACACTTATCTTGATGAGCACTGAGTAGTGTATAGAATTGTTGAATCACTATATTCTACTCTTAAAACTAGCATAACACTGTATGTTAATTATCCTGGCATGAAAATAAAATTTTAAATAAATACTCTATTTACTTGATGCCGTCCTCATCCCTCTGCCTCTTTAGCTTTTTTTCTTTTTTAGTTATATTTTTTTCAGCCTATACCTTTTAACTCTAGCCCCACATCCTAGACTCTAGGCCTATGCTCTATGATACTTTGGTCATAGATGGGGTTTTTTGCACATCGATTTAAAAAATAAAACCGTAAACAAAACCAAGCCAACTTTGAGCTTTCCTACATCAATAAGCACTTAATGAGGACCCACAGGTTGGGGTTATGTTGCTCGTTGGGAATATAAATGTGTAGATCATGGTCCCTTCCTGAAAGAGCTCACAGTCACATTCAGCCTATAAATTACTGATGTGATTATCAGCAAAGTCAATTTTGCTTTCTTGCTTCCCATGAAATTTTTAGTTCTCCAGTGAAATTTTTAGTTTCCTTACATTCTTAACTGTTGGATAGACATCATATCTCTTTGCATTCTCTTAAGGACAGAGACATTTTCTAGAGCATTCTTTTCCTGTGGTTAAGTCATTTTCAGATATATGCTCTTCCTTGGAATCTTTAGATCGTGTTATATTTCCTTGTACTGTAGAAATTTTGGTCCCTTTTACGTTGTGATGATTGTTTTCCTATTACATGTCAGTGAGGGAAGTTCCTTCCAGTCTGAGTTGGCCAACTGATGGATGAAATTTCCTCTGCTTCTCCTTACCATCCTCTTGGAAACTCTTAGGTCTAAAGTTGTAGGAGGGTGCAAGTACATGCTCCCTTGGCCAAATTCTGGACTCCAGTAGACATTTACATTTATCACCTGTTGAGCAACCGCCATGACAAGATCTTGTCCTGTCCCTGCTGTCTAGTTGTCTGCAACGAGGAGAATTTATGTTGTCAAGAATCAGAGGCTGTCTGTGTGTGTGTGTGTGTGTGTGTGTGTGTGTGTTTTAAACAGCTGTGATAAATGTAAAAACTACAAGTGTGATTACTGTGGGCTGTCAGTGTTCTTCCACATGCTGCTTTATTTGCAGTTCCTTATTCCTGGGGTCTGTCCATCACATTTCGTAACCAACCACTCCTGCCTCCCTAGCTCTGTACTTTTGTTGTACCTTCTCTGGGGATTTGTAGATTTTGACCGAATAACAGTTTGAAGGCTTAACTTCTTCCTACCAACGTTGCCCTTTTTTTTCAGAGGATAAATTATCCATGATACAATTTCTAGATTCAACCTCCTCTGCCCTGTATAGTCAGTGGAAATTCCTCTTGAAAATATTTGGTTGACTCTTATTTTTCAAAAAGTCTTACATGATATTTTAATGCGAAGATGGGAAAGATTGTAGCAAGAAACTCGACACCATTTTAACATCTTAACCCTTAAGAGTCCAGAGTCCAGTCACTTATACACACACACACACACACACACAAATATATATATATATAATATATATATATATATATTTAATAAATATATATATATATATATATATAAATTTTTTAAAAAGAGACAACAGGCTCCAAATGGAGTCACTTGTGCTTAGCCCGCATTACTAAACCAAGACTTAATACCTAATGTAATTGCATTTTCAGCTTCTCCTGGGAATGTAATCTTAACTAGTCAGTCTGGAATTTCCCGGTCAGCACTACTAAGATAATTCACCTGATAGACCCCTGCCATCCCCAAAAGGAAGGTGACCTTGCCCCAAACAATCCACTCTTTGTTTCTACCCCCTTTTGTTTTGTCCCACCTCCTTCTGCCTATAAAAGTCTTTCATTTTGTAGAGTTCTTTGGAGCTTTCTATATGCTAGATAGGACTCGACCTGGTTTATGAATTGTTGAATAAAGATAATAGGATTTTTAAAATTTAATCAGTTAAATTGTCTTTTAACATATGTATAGTTTTTTTTTTAATTTTTTTTTTTAACGTTTTATTTATTTTTGAGACAGAGAGAGACAGAGCATGAATGGGGGGAGGGGCAGAGAGAGAGGGAGACACAGAATCGGAAGCAGGCTCCAGGCTCTGAGCCATCAGAGTTCGGGGCTCGAACTCACGGACCGCGAGATCGTGACCTGAGCTGAAGTCGGACGCTTAACCGACTGAGCCACCCAGGCGCCCCTATGTATAGTTTTTTAACATATATTTAGTAGAATTTATTTTTTTATTGCAGTTTTACATTCACAGCACAATTGAGAAGGTACAGAGATTTCCTATATATCCTTGCCCCAATTCATGCATAGCCTCCCCTATTTTCAACATCTCCCACCAGAATGGTATACCTGTTAAAATTCATAAAATTAATTTGTGAAAAGTGAATAGTATATTTTGTCAAAATATATTCACAAATCATTATCACCCGAAGCCCACAGTTTACATTAGAGTTCACTCCTGGTGTTATACATTCTATGAGTTTGGACAAATGTACAATGACATGTATCCACTATTACAGTATCATACAAATCATATATCATATCATATATATCATATAGTAACATACAAAAATCCTCTGCTCCACTTATTCATCTCTCCTTTTTAATCTATGGCAACCACTAATGTTTATATCGTCTCCATAGTTTTGTCTTTTCCAGAATGTCCCAGAGTTGCAATCATAGAGTATGTAGCCCTTTCACACTGGCTTCTTTCACTTAGTAAATATGCATGTAAGTTTCCTCCATGTCTTTTCATGGCTTTCCTTCACGGCATTTTCTTTCTTTTTAGTGCTGAATAATATTCCATAGTCTGGATGTACCGCAGTTTATTTACCTACTTGTTTCCAGGTTTCAGCAATTATAAATAAAGCTCATCTACTTTGAGGAAATACCAAGGAAAGCCATTGCTGGATCATATACTAAGAGTATGTTTAGTTTTGTAAGAAACTGACAACCTGTCTTCCACAGAGACTGTACTATTTTGCCTTCCCACCATCAATGAATGAAAGTTCCTATGGCTCTACATCCTTATTTGCATTTGGTGTTGTCACTGTTCTGGATTTTGGCCATTCTAATAGGTATGTAGTGGCATTGACGTTTGAATTTGCATTTCCTTGAGGACATACGATGCGGAACATCTTAGCATATGCTTATTTGCCATCTGTATATCTTCTTTGGTGAGGTGTCTGTTAAAGTCTTTGGTCCACTTTTTAATCTGGTTGTTTGTTTTCTCATTGTTGAGTTTTAGGAGTTCTTTGTGTATTTCTGGATCACAGTCCTTTATCAGATATGTCTTTTGCAAATATTTTATATGTGGCTTGTCTTCTCATTCTCTTGATCTGCTAAGTTTTTTAATGTATCACATTTTTACACTTTGTAAAAGCACAGGTAAAGATTTTAATTTGGTGTTAAATATTACAATAGCTTTTGGAAGTTACCACTGAGATTAGAGGTGCAGAAATGAAGACACTGGTGTATAATACATACCAGGAATTTTGTCTGAATTCAAGAGTCATTTCATATGAGAGGTACACTTTGCACAAAGAAAAATGAGAAAAAAATACAGGTACTACCACGTCTGCTCACAAGTAGAGCTTGTCGCCAGGTGACAATGGCTTGAGGAAGGTAAAGACAGCTGGGAAACACAGTTTCAAAAGTGCCTAATTTGCAATTCAGAAGTGATCAGTAGCAATCACGGAGTGAAAGGTCAGAAAGAGAATTTGTTCCTTCCTGGCACATATTTCAGTCCTGGAGTACCCAAGAACAAGCAAAGGGAACATTTGGAATTCATTATGGATTTAAAATATAATAAGAATGCATACATATCAGAAGTCACTTAAAAAAAAAATTCCCCCTCTAGTAAAACAGGCATCTGGAAAAGGAATCAAGGGCAATGTGGATTTCTGGCAGTTTTCCCAGGACCTGATGTAAAATTTTTCCTGGACCTGAGAGTAGAATTTCTGTTTTCTAGTTCTCCCGGTCTTCCTCTGGGGCAATTGCTCTCAACTCGAAATTATTTTTAGGAGGAGTTCACACACTTTCTTGACCATAAAATCCTCAGGAATCCTTGAAATATTCTTTCAATGTTTCAGCAACTTGATAGGAAATTTGAACCAAACCCACTCCATGGGACAAAAGATGGTTACTCTGGGTAAGTCAGATGTGTGTTTTTGACGTGACTAACTCTCATACAGTTAATGCCTCACTTATTTGTTAAACATTGATTTTTTTTTTCAGTCAGGCTAATATATAGTTAGCAGGCTTCAGGCTTGAACTATTAAAAAAATGAATAAGTAACAGCTAGAGGAACATTTGAATTGGTATGTGACCAGCGGAAAGAAAGGACACATGCGTAGAACTATTTCTCTAAACCACCATTTGTTAAAAGATCTATCTAAGCAGTTTATAAGATGAGGTCACCTTCCTTTTGTAACTTTCCTATCACAGCAGCACAGCTAGCAATAGCTTATGCACTCGAGCAGCGAGCAGCATAAATAAGTTAAAATATATCAGCTAGGCAGCATCTGTAGATGCGAGAAGGCAGGGATTAAAAACAGTACGAAGGTCACTCTCTAGAAAGAACAATTAACCCTGAGCTGCTGACAAAAAAAAAAAAAAAAAAAAAAAAAAAAGGCTTGATTGTTTTATTAGAGTAAGTTGAGAGTCAGAGGTCAAGAAGAAGTGGGTGTTGTACTTGACCAAGAATAAAGGGAATGTTTAGATGCAGGGAAAGCTCCTAATGTCTTCTGCATAGACCGAAAGGAGAGCGTGTTCTATGATGAAGCTTTGGTTATGATATCCTACTGCTCTCCTTTGCTGAAACATCTCAAAGGCCTTTCTAGAAGGGCAAGTAAATATGATCAGGACCAGGGGATTCTGGAATGTCAGTGAAACATGCAACATGACCATGGACAGGCTTTCATCATCTTTAGGAAAACAGAACACCACCGATGGATCTGCGTTCTGGAAAGACCACATTTATTCTTTCATTCATTCTTGAACAGACGTTTGTTGAATAGCTATTTAGATACCAGAAGTTAACTGGTACTGAGAGTGGAAAGATGGAAATGAAAAAGATACTTCTGGACCACAGTGGAATCACATTTTAGTGGGAAAGACAAATATATTCCATTAGCCATGTCCTTATAAGTAATTGGTAAAGATTGGTTGCATGGAAGAAAGATGAATAAATGGGCTTTTATAAGAATAGAATAGCATTTTGGAGATTACTAATACTACTATTTATGAATAATAACATGAATAAGTGAAATTCACTGATGAACATATTCTCAGTATTTATTTAAATACAGAAATACCAGGAAGTATTTCTCTATTCATTAAAGCTGAGTAAGATTTCTTTATGTTCATTTCTCTGCAAAGGACCCTGATAGAGATTTGGTTAGTGATGAAATGAGATAAGGGGTAAAATGAGAAGAGAGATGAGACTTGGGTAATCCACTTGTGTATAAATACTGAAAATAAATGGGACATTATCATTTTTGAAATATTTACTTGACTCAGGGTACAGATTCAAGACAAAAATTTAGAAAGGGCTACTAAAATTCAAATATCATCTTCCAGTCTGTTTCTGAAAAAATATAGGATATTTTTCAAATAAATGATCATATACAAATGATATACAAATATCAAATATATTTTGATACATTGATAAATATATACAAATATACCAAAAAAACCCATATACAAATAAAGGATCATATACAACAACACAACCTATTAATTTCTGAAAGCCAAAATTTAACCCCTTGTGTCTTAGATCATTTCTATAGAATAAAAATAAAAAAGGTATACTTAAAACTACATACCAATAATAAGAGTTTTTTTTTTTTTTAAGTCATCTCAATGCTCAACATGGGGCTCAAACTCACAACCCCAAGACCAAGAATTGCATGTTTCACCAACTGAGCCAGCCAGGTGCCCCAATAATAAGGGTTCTTTAGTTGCTACTAATAATGAAACATTCTTTTTACCTTAACAGTATGTCTTTCTCTTAATAATTTAGCACCTAGCACGGTTTCTTAAAAAAAATAATTTCTATGTTTATTGAGTGAATGATAATCAATGAGTTTGGGGTGTTTTAGTTTTCTTTTTATTTTTAGAGAGTGAGAGAGCATGAATAGAGGAGAGGAGTAGAGGGAGAGAGAGAGAGAGAGAGAGAGAGAGAATCCCAAGCAGGCTCCACACTCAGAGCCTGACACAGGGCTTGATCCCACAACCCTGGGATCATGACCTGAGCCGCAATCAAGAGTCAGATGCTCAACTAACTGAGACACCCAGCCACCCTGCAGATTTTTATAGACAAATTGTATTTCTTGTTCAGACCTTTCAGGAAGATAGAGGCTTGAGAACTTTTGAAGGAAAAAATGTAAATGTGGCCTGTGGAAGAGTTTGCAAGTTTTGTCCAATATACCTTCCTCCTTTTTCCTTAGCAATATCAGTACAATTTCTGATATACAGCTGGGCACCACACTACCTGGAATACAGCACACATTTCTCACAGCCCATCCAGCAAGGTGGGCCCTGTAAATTAAGTGATGGCCAAGAGGTGGAAGGAGAGGTTTCAAGTTTGACTCTTGGCAAGGGTCCATAAAGGAAAAGGATGCCCACTGCTTTGTCCCTTCCCTTTCCTGCTGGCCAGAATGTGGATAGGAAGGGCTCTAGCAGCCACCCTGGGCCAGGTGGAACAGCAAAGCTCAAGTGGCCCAGGGCTCTCACAACACCTGGGAACTGTGGTACTAGCCGGAAACCACAAGCTGTTGTTGTTGTTGATAAGTAAAAGCTTATGTAATTAAGTCCTTGCTAATTGGGGTTTATGTCATATACATCAAACCTAATTCTAATCAATAGTTGTATAAAGAGCCCTAAAATGGTTACCTGTTCTATGTACTTGTCATGGATTCTGTGAGTCAAGGTTGAGGTTCAATTTGTTTTGGCTGTAGATGTCCAATTTATCTAGAACCATTTTTTGGAAAGGTTCTTCCATTGAATTTCTTTTGCACATTCGCCAAAAATCAGTTCGTCATGTTAGCGTGGGTCTATTTAGTTTATTCTTTTTATGTGCATTTTTAAAGTTTATTTATTTATTTATTTTGATAGAGAGAGAGAGAGAGACCGCAAGCAGGGGAGGGTCAGATAGACAGGGGGACAGAAGATCCAAAGTGGGCTCTGTGCTGACAGCAGAGAGCCCTTCACGGAGCTCAAACCCACGAACCACAAGATCATGACCTGAGCCAAAGTCAGACACTTAACCAACTGAGCCACCCAGGCGCCCCTGGTTTGTTCTTTTTGTTACTGAATAGTATTCCATGTATGGACATACTAATGTCTTTATCCATTCACTGAATGTTGGACATTTGGTTTTTTATTTTTGTTTTTGTTTTTGCTTTTGGCTATTATGAATAAAGCCGCTGGGAACACATACCAGTTTTTTACGTGGACATTTGCTTTTGTTTCTCTTGGATAAATATCTAGGAGTAGGAGTGAGGGGTTGTATGGTAAGTATATGTTTAACTTTATAAGAAATTGCCAAACTGTTTTCCAAAGTGGCTACACTATTTTACATCCCCGCAAGCAACGTGTGAGAGTTCCAGTTGTTCTATATCCTTGTCAACACTTAGTATTGTCAGTCTCTTTGATTATAGCCACTCTAGTGGGTATGTAGTGCTATCTCATTGTGGTTTTAAAATCCATTTCCCTGGGATGCCTGGGTGGCTCAGTTGGTTAAGCATCCCACCCTTGGTTTGGGCTCAGGTCATGATCTTGTGGTTTTGTGAGTCTGATAGCACAGAGCTTGCTTGGAATGCTCTCTCTCTCTCTCTCTCTCTCTCTCTCTCTCTCTGCTCCTCCCCAGCTCAAGCAGTCTCTGTCTGTCTCAAAAATAAATAAACTTTAAAATGCATTTCCTTAATGACAAATGATGTTGGATATTGTTTCGTGTGCCTACTCACCATTTGTGCATCTTATCTTTTTCTCATTTTTAATTTTACTTTTGGTCTTACTAATTATGTGTCTAAACAACACCAAATAAGTATTTTGAGGGAGCTTACTGTCAAAGGGATCTCAAAGTAGTTCTTGGGCTCAAAGGATCTTAGAGCTTTAAGAAAACAAAAGTTGCTCCTCATTTAAAGAGAGAGAAAGAGAGAGAATTTTGTAATTTATCTGGTGTGTGTATATATTTGGATTTCCATGTACATACTTAGTTGTTTAAAGACGGATATGTAACTAATTAACTGAAAAAACAGTGCTTACTGTTCATTCTTTTGTGACTTAAAGTGAACGTGATATTTTGGTGGTCATAGTGCTAACTGCATGTTGAAGGATTTAACTTCTTCAAGTCAGGGTTTTAGCATTTTAGTGAATAACTCTTCTAGGTAATTTTTCTGACTCCTCCCAAAGGTAATCATTCCTTCTTCTAACTTTCAAAAGCCTCTCTGTGCTGCAAAAGATGCATCTCGGGACACGCCTTTTTTAGAAATAAGTGCCACAAATCCAGAAGGTAATGGCACTAGAGAGGGATGGAAGGCAGTGGAATATTCTGTCTTGCTTTTCATTTCTTCCTTTTTTTTTAATGTTTAGTTATTTATTTTGACAGAGAAAGAGAGAGCAAGTTGGGGAGGGCCAGGGAGAGAGAGAGGGAGAGAGAGAGAATCTCAAGCAGGCTCCACACTGATGCAGAGCCTGATGCACGGCTCAAACTCACGAACCATGAGATCATGACCTGAGCTGAAAACAAGAGTCAGACACTTGACTGAGCCACCCAGGCGCCCCTTGCTTTTCATTTCTATCCAGTAGTTTAAAGACCGGTGGTGGATTTGAGACCAGGGTCCACCAGGCACTGTAAGACCTATGATGCCAACCCAGGAGTACAAGTTAATCACACTGTCAAAGGTGTTAACCTACTAACACAGAGGGCAATTCCTCATTCCTCTACTTTCATTCCTTTTTAAAGCATATTTTACTAAAATAGAAGAGAGTTCGGTAAGCATCAGTTCTTTGGCAGTGAAATGTGCTGCCTCAGAGAGGGTAAGCTCCCCATCATTGGAAATATTCCACCATATGGTGCGTGACATCTGACAGGAATGATGTGGAAGTCAGCAATCAGTTGCATTGTTTAATATCTTAATTTTATTTACTAATTAATTTGATTGAATTGCAAAGCCCAGAGGCAGTTGGCCTAGTAAAGAGATGGGGTTAGAGTCTGACCTTCCGATCCTCAGTTTCAAAATGGCGATAATAGTACGAGGTAGAACATGAGAATTAGTGTTTTGTGAATAAAATGTCTGCCAATATGCTTGGCTCATAGTGGAGGGTCAATAAATAAGAATTCTTATTCTCATATTTCAGTCTTCCTTGTCTATAGCTTAAGTTAACCACTTAAACATTAGAAGTGATCATTGTGATAGGTTTTTATTTTTATTTTTACTTTAAAGTTTATTTATTTATTTTGAGAGAGAGAGAGAGAGAGAGAGAGAGCATGCGAGCTGGGAAGGGGCAGGGAGAGAGGGAGAGAGAATCCCAAGCAGTCTCCACAACTTGCAGAGCCCGATGCGGGGCTTGAACTCACAAGCTCTGAGATCATGACCTGAGCAGAAACCAAGAACTGAAAACTCAACTGGCTGAGCCACCCATGCACCCCAGTGATAGGTTTTTATTTCAAGGTTACATTTTGTTATGGGTCGTTTTCAATAATTGGCCACTTATCACGTGTCAAGCTGTGTGCTAAGTGCTTTACATATGAATTCTCACAGAACTAATAGGAAGTAGGTTTCTTTATCCTTATTTTACAGAAAGCAGAGACACATAAAAGTGAAGTAACTTGCTCCAAATTCTTCAGTTAGTAAGAGGCAGAGATGGAATCCAAAGTCAAATCCTGACACTGGTATTTTAACTGCTACTGTCCCCTGCCTGCCTTCTTTATTTTACTTGCATTCTAAGCTTGAACTAATCCAAAACTCGCCTGGCCTTAAACTTGCCCTCCGCTATGTTTGCAGGTATCATTGCAGATATCATTTTATAAATTTATTGGAACCTACCATGTATAAACTTGAACAATATGTGATCTCTTTAGCATACCCACGTTTTCTACCCTATAGGCCGAAGACCTAGAAACTGGTTTCTTCCAACTGGTATTCCATTCAACAAATATAGATATAAAAAAATATCAAAAAATTCCCCCAAGGATTAGTGCGACAATGAACATTGGCATTTGCTAATGTTGATTTTATTTTTATTTTTTTTAATTTTTTTAACGTTTATTTATTTTTGAGACAGAGAGAGAGAGAGCATGAACAGGGGAGGGTCAGAGAAAGAGGGAGACACAGAATCCGAAACAGGCTCCAGGCTCTGAGCTGTCAGCACAGAGCCCGACGCGGGGCTTGAACTCAGGAACCGCGAGATCATGACCTGAGCCGAAGTCGGATGCTTAACCGACCAAGCCACCCAGGCGCCCCATAATGTTGATTTTTTTTTTTTTAATTTTTTTTCCAACGTTTTTTATTTATTTTTGGGACAGAGAGAGACAGAGCATGAACGGGGAAGGGGCAGAGAGAGAGGGAGACACAGAATCGGAAACAGGCTCCAGGCTCCGAGCCATCAGCCCAGAGCCTGACGCGGGGCTCGAACTCACAGACCGCGAGATCGTGACCTGGCTGAAGTCGGACGCTTAACCGACTGCGCCACCCAGGCACCCCCATAATGTTGATTTTTAATTAACATATTGAAAAGAAACGAACAAGTTTGAATATTATCTTTATAACTTTTTCTTATTTCTTTTCTTTTTCACCTTTGAACTTTTTTTTAATGTTTATGTATTTTGAGAGAGAGAGAGAGAGAGAGAGAGAGAATGGAGGGAAAGGGCAGAGAGAGGGAGAGAGAGAATCCCAAGCAGGTTCCACACCTTCAGTGCAGAGCCCCATGTGGGGCTCGATCTCACAAACTACGAGATCATGACCTGAGCTGAAACCAAGAGTCGGACACTTAACCAACTGAGCCACGCAGGCACTCCTTCTTCACCTTTGAGCTTTTTAAAATTTTAATTTTCAAACTACAATTTAGATTGTGTTTCAAAAATTAAAATCCCCAGCAACACAACCTCTTAAGTGATTCTCTTTTTCCATTTTAATCTGGCTCCTGCCTGGGGAAATTCAAGGAAATAGATGTTTCTTATTGCATGACCTGAAGGTCAAAGAAGTCAAAGAAGTCACCCTGTAAGAGAGGGAAGAAATTACAGGAGCAAGGGCTCCCTGCTTCTAAGCTGTGTGTGTGTGTGTGTGTGTGTGTGTGTGTGCAGCTCAATTCTAGTTTTTGAGTATGCTTTTAAGATTTTTACATATGGGGGAGTGCACAGATTTGGTATAAAATGGATGGTACTGTAAACAGTTCTATTTATATAGAATAACTTTAAACGAAACAGGGTCCTTTCAATTAGATTGTGAACCATTAGAGCCGAGGATGGTTTTCTTCTTTGTATCGCCTGCTGCGGGTGAAGAATATTGAATTCTCATTAAATCATAGAACCTGGACTTTAGAATTCACGTGGCCCAATTTCTCACTCAATAAATATGGCCTTTTGAATAGCCCAGTGATAGGAGTTTCCCATCTCAGGCAGCAACTAATTCTACTTGTGTTGAATACTTCTAATTATTATTTAAAATTTTTTTGAACTTATTTTCTTTTAATTGTTTTTCAATATTTATTTTTGTGAGAGAGAGAGAGAGAGAGAAAGAGGAAGAGAGGCAGAGTGCAAGTGGGGCAGGGGCAGAGAGAGAGACAGACACAGAATCCTAAGTAGGCCCCAGGCTCCGAGCTGTCAGAACAGTTCAATGCGGGGCTTGAACCCATGAACCGTGAGATCACGACTTGAGCCAAAGTTGGACACTTCACAGACTGAGCCACCCAGGCGCCCCTTGAAAGAACCAAGAAAGAAAAGAAAAAGAAAAAAATCCAACATTGAACCCAAACCTGGTGATTTGTACCCATATTTCATTTTTTTCCCCACATGATGATTATTCAGGTTTTGACACATCATTTGTGTTTTCCTTTACACCTCTCCTCTGGGAACACGAGAATCACTGGGACGGGGGCAGTTTCTTGGGAGACTTTCACATGACAGCACACATCCTGGACTGGCATCTGACAAATCCTCAGGGCTAAGGGAAGAGAGCCCCTGCAGCAGCGAGGTTCTCTAGGAAGTTGAGGCTGAGAAAGAGACATGCATATTGAGAGGGAGGAGTCTTCCACCGAAGAAAAGGGGAGGAAGCAGAACCTGGAGGGCAGAGCAGTCAGAAGGCCATCAGACTGGACCAAGTTGGCGAGCCCCATGAGGAGGGCAGCACAGAGATTGCTGCTCAAGAAGTCTTGCACTGAGGGGAAATGGCCAGGCCTTGGCACCATTATCTTGTTCAGTTATTGGCTGGGGATTCCCCCCGGCCCCCAAGAGTGTGATCTTGTCTTGAAGAGCTGAGGCAGAGCCTGAAGTTGCTGAGAGCTAGAGGGGATCAGACAAAGACACTCCCCACAGCTGGGCAGCGAGTCATTTCTGAAGTGAGCAGCACATTCTGCCTGCCCCGGAAGGGCGGTGGGGGGATGGGGGGTGGGGGAGGGATGGAAGAATCTGACAGAGAAGTCTTGACAAGTCTTGATGAATGGTCAGTTATACAGGCGAGAGGTTACAGGTAACCTTGATTACTAGGACAGCACTGCCATCAATAGACATAGCTTGGTTAGGAAACAGCCTCTTCCCAATGTACCCACAGCTGCTTTACTGAAAGTAGCCTAATTATTTTCTGCATAAGTTGCTATGGCTTGTGCCTTCTATGTTGAGTGACTAACCACGCTCTTTTGCTGTGACTGATAGGGCTGGCCAGGGGATTGATCCACAGCCCATGGCAGCCATATGTAGGCTGAAGATGGCTTGATGTGAAACTGTCCATTTTGAACGGGGACAAAACAACTCAACACTCTCATTTTGGAAGGCTCAAATGTTAAGTGTCCAAGGAGAGCTTGAAGCAGGTGCTCAGGCTTTATGCTAAAGGACACTAAGCTATTGTTCTTTTCTCCTGCTGCACTGAGTAGCCCAGAGACATGAGGAATCTAGAAGCCCGAAAGAAGCAACATGTCCTTTGCTACCTTGTAGTAAATCCCGATCATCACAGGTGATCTGGGCATATCACTTCCTTAAAAGAGTGTTTTTGAGTTCCAAAATGAGAGTGCTGATGGTTATTTCTTCTTTGTAAAAGTGGGTGAAAAAATGAATCTTGGTCCTGAGCCTCTAAGAACTGTCCCTTAGTTCTTGGTTTGAGCAAAGTTGTACACTTTGGACATATCCAGCTTGTCTCCTCACCTCCCAAGGTTATTTTGCCCAGAGCAGGAGAGGTCACTAAATTTTGAATGTCAGGCTGCACTTTGATGGCATTCCAAAAAACAATCAGGCTACCCCAAAGTTGCCTAAAGTGATTATTTTCTGCATAATATTTTTCTACCCTATTTTGCTCCCTCGCACTGAGTTCCAGAAAGATGGAGTGACTTGTGCAATAAACTTCTACTTTTGCTTTGCCATAAAATAGTCCTACCATCTGTGTTTTCACTCATTCATTTACATGTTTATTCGTTTTTGCACACCCTACACCCCCACGACCACCATTGCATGTATCCTGCCCAACCGAGTTCAAATGCATTGAGTGGGCAGATATATTTTAGGGTCTTTGTAATTCTATCTTGCTCTTTGTAATTTTAATCATGTCACTCAGGAAGCCAGATGTGATGTTTGTGTGTAGCTTGGATAGGCTAAGGAGAGGCCTGGTTAGAATAAGGGATTACAATTCTGCACCCACTTCCAATGTGTACAGATATTTCCACCCCACACCACCAAGCAATTCTCAGACACCAGCTGGGTGTCCTATGATTCAACTGAATTCGGACACTATGTACTGGAAGAAAGCATCAGCTTCCATATGTTAAGGGCTCAGTACTCCAAGACGGCTCCCTCCCCCAATCTTCAGACTCCAGCCATCAGCCCAGGTTGTCAACTGCACTTCTGACCAATGGGCTGTAGATCAGAGGTTCCATGACACCCTTCTTGGGTTCAATTAATTTGCTGGAATGGCTCAAAGAACTTAGAGAAACTTTCTCTTACCAGATCACCACTGTGTTTATAAAAGCAGGTAACTCGGGAATAGCCAGATGGCAGAAATTTATAGGGCAGGGCATAGGGAAGAGATCAGGAGCTTCCACTACCTCTGGGAGTGTGCCACTGTCCCCAAATCTCCATGTGTTCACCATGTGTTTTCTGAATCTTGTCTGTTTGGGTTTTTATAGAGGCTGCATTACTGATTACTACTACATTACTGCAAGACTGATTAGGTCATTGGCCATTGGTCACCAATGGCCAATGATTCAACCTCCAGCCCCTCTCCTTTCCCCAGAAATGCAGGGGATGGGACTGAAAGTTCCAACTCTCTTATCACTAGGTTGGTTCTCCTGGCAACCGGCCCCCATCCTTAGGAGCAATCCAAAAGTTGCCTTATTAACATAACAAAAGACACCTTTGTCACCCTCCTCACTTTGGAAATTCCAAGGGTTTTAGGAGCCAGAAATGTGAGGGACAAAGACCAAACGTATATTTCATATTATAAATCACAATATCACAGGTCTAATTACTTGCTTTGTAGCAGGACTTTTGTCTCCATTTTTTAAAAAATAAAAATAGTCACCACAGGATCATCTTAGAATGTCTCCATGTCTACGTTTAAACTCTTTGATGTACCCAATTTGAATTTACACTTCATTGTCCTCAAAAAGTAGTGATCAAGTTAAGTAGATATAATATGCTTGAAATAACCGCTCTTCCTAATTGTAGACGACACATAGCGATAGCTTCGCTTTTTTTTTTTTTTTTTTTTTTTTTTGCTTTTATATGGCTAAAAATACTTGAAAAAACTGAAGAAACACGGACACATGGCTTAAAAGAGGCCAAGAGGCTCTCAAAATGAGGACTGAGGATCTAAAATAATCTGCCACTTTGTGTCGCGCCAACCATAAACGCAAGTCACTTTCACACTAAGGGTAAACGGGACATGGTGAAAACACCTTTGGAGTATGATTCTCAAGTACAGTAATGTGGACATAATAGAGCAGGTACTATTTTGCCCCATTTGGTGAAAGGAAGAAACAGACCATTGTTTTCTCTTACATTTTCACTGTTTTAAGTAGCTATTATTTTCACACGATTCACAACTCAAAAGGTGCTATACAAGATGCAGGGAAAAGTCTCCCTCCCACCCCATCCCAGGGGAACTTGAACCTTCCTTGGCGTTTGACAGACATCTCCTTGCCCAGCACTCACCACCTCCGTTCATTGGCTCATTCAACAAATATTTACTGAGACTTATCTAGTGCTAGGCACTACTCACAGGTGTAAGGACACAGCAGACAATAAAACAAAAACCCTGATGGTCTGGAACTGACACCTTAGGGGTGTAGAGGGCAGAAAACAAGGAAAAGTAAAATATAAAGTATGTCTGATGGTGAGAAGCGCTATCCAGGATAAGGAGCACCAGATTGGGGAAGGTGCTGTTTGTGAAGGTTGGGCTCATAAGGCCTTTCTGATAAGGAGATATTGAAACAGATACGTGAACAAAGTAAGCAAGCAAGACATATGGCTCTTTGGAGAAAGCTTACTGGCTAGAAGGAAAAGGAAATGCAAAGACATTCTAGGAAGACTTGTTTCTTGGACTGCTCTACCCGAAGAGCAACTTCTGTTCCTCTTCCAAAGGGAGGCTCGAGGGAGAAATCACCTTTTCAATATTTTATTTAAATCCTAAGGTTGGGGGCGCCTGGGTGGTTCAGTCGGTTAAGCTTCCAACGTCTGCTCAGGTCATGATCTCATGGTTCGTGGGTTCGAGCTCTGCATCGGGCTCTGTGCTGACAGCTCAGAGCCTGGAGCCGGCTTTGGATTCTGTGTCTCCCTCTCTCTCTGCCCCTCCCCATCTCATACTCTGTCTCTCTGGAGCCTGATTCATGGATTGTGTCTCCCTCTCTCTCTGCCCCTCCCCTGCTCGTCTCTCTCTCTCTCTCTCTCTCAAAAATAAATTTAAAAAAAAAACATTAAAAAAAATTTAAATCCTAAGGCTGAACTTGAGTTGTTCATGGTGTCTTTGTTTCAAACCTAGCAACAATAGGTATTAATTGGGCCATTTACTTATAGGAAAGGATTATTATTATTATTATTTTTTTGGAAAGGATTCCTTTTTAAAGTAAGCTTTATGATGAATGTGGGACTTGAACTCATGACTCCGAGATCAAGAGTCATGCTCACCAACTGAGCCAGCCGGGCTCCCTAAGAAAGGATTGTTTAATATATAAGTGTACTTTGCTTAACTAAGCACTTTTTTTGGTGGCGGGTTGGGGGGGGGCGGGGAAGGGTAAGATATGTGTTGATTATATTTTCATAAGCAAATTGTTTTAAAACATTATGCAATTTTGTACCAGCTCTGAACCCAACAAGCATCGTGCGTACTTCTAACCTCTCTTCAATGATAACTTTAGGGCAGTGGTTCTTGCATGGGGGCAATTTTGCACCCCAGGGCACATCTGGTAATGTCTGGAGGCATTTCTAGTTGTGACAACTGCATTGGAGGGGAAGTTGCTGCCGGCCTCTAATGGATGAAGACTAGGGATTTGGCTAATGGTCTTATAGCGGTGAACAGGACTGCTCCCCAAACAGCAATTATCTGGTTCCAAATATCAACAGTGCCAAGGTTGAGAAACCCTGCTCTAGGATAACAAGCTTAAACTAAAACTTACAGGAGAGAGGGAAGGTTTATCTTACGGGGGCCAACATTTCATCCAGTGCCCAAGTAGTCCAAACAGGGAAAATAAGACCCAGAGGCCAAGTCTGACCTTGGGACCCCATTTTTTTCAGAGGTCAAACACCAATTTACAAGGCCACTCAACCCAAGAAACTCAATGGCCAGGGAGTTCTGTGAGGCCCAGTAGACTCCTGGCTTTCCTATTTTCCAGCACCTTGCTTCTTTTATTGTGTGCTTTTAAAAATTCCCTTCTTCTGCCCAAGATGTGTTTTCTTCAGGGTATCAAAAAATATGTTTTGTATTTATGCAGGAAACAAATAAAAAATTTTTTTAAATACATGGCTATAGCAGCTTATAAAATTGTGGATTAAGTTTCTCTGCTGAAAGCGTTTTCAGTAATGGAGGGCGGAAAGGGGTGCATGTGAAGGGATGAGCAGTATAATGATGCCGTCACCCAGATAACCATACTCTGGGTGAAAGAAAACCATCCTAGCCACTCAGTAGCAGGAGAAAAAGGAAAGGAGCGTGATGTCTCTGTTCTCAGTTTCCGACCAGGTTTGGGAAAGCCTGGGATATTAATATTTTTCGGTACCTAATTTATGTTGCATCCAGTCACCTTGTATAGGAATAAAGAACTGGAGCCAAGGGACTGGTTTAGAGCTTGCTTGAAACTACATATATACCCTTAGCAATGTGGTGTCCCCACTCCTCAGTGATATAGACACCACCAGGGTATGAGCTCTGTGTTTTGCTCTTATGAGCGTAATTACTAGAAGAATAGCTACCTTTTTAATTGTGGGCTTAAAGGCAGGTGCCGTGTTAAAAACTACATCCATTATCTCATTTACTCTTTAGGCTGCCTCCAGCTATAGAGGTGATATATATCTATATCAGAATATGGATATTCTGAGGAAGCAGGGCTCAGAGAGGTAAAGTAACGCGCTCAAGCTCACATAGCAGAGACCAGAAAGAAACCGGGACTCCCCATAGCGGAGTTCTTAGGCTCCTCCCATGTGCCTGCGACAGCTGTGACCTAGGCTGCCTTTTGTGTTCTAAGGAATCTCTGAGAATGTTTCCCATTCCCCTCTTTCCAAATGAAAGGTAGGCATTTCTAACGCAATTCAATGAAAGGACACACACCTTAACAAGCTTTAGGTGTAGAAAATGTCACATTTTCCCCTCCTGTGTGGTTCTAGATGACCACGGCTCTTCTAAGCTCTGATATTTTACTTACATCACTCCAAAGCATCAAATTTCTCTTTGAATGTTGATTTTTACACACACACACACACACACACACACGCACACACACACGATGACTCTCAGTTTCAAATGGATTCCTATAATTCCATAGCACCTCATCCACATTTCTGATAGTGCATGCATCATGCTGCATTTCATTTGTTCAGCATATATGTTTGAGACCTTGAAATGCCAGGCAGTGTTCAGGTACTAGGGATTCAGCCACGAATCAAGATGCAAAAGTCCCTCCCTCACCGAGCTCGAGCTCGCATTCTAGTTGGGGGAAACTGAAGATAAAATGGGGAAATGTAGGGCAGGTCAGTTGGCGATAAGTGATATGGAGAAAGATAATGCAGGGAAAAAGGTAGGAGGGGTGGGAGAAAAGCTGCCATTGTTGGGCCTTTTTACTTACTCACCTTCTCAAGGACAGACGCCAGTTGAACTTCTTGAACTTACCACCTTTCTTACTGCCTGACCTCGTGAGGCTCCGGAAATATTTGTTGATTGCACGCACAGGATGCACGTTTCATGGAGCTCACTTGGTATGGAAATAGTTTGCTTTTCACAGCTTTTGGTGAAGGATGTATTGGTTGTACTACTAAAGGCCTTTCCAAGAAGGAAGTGACTATTTATTTTTGGGGTGGGTTCTCTGCTTTCTATGGTTTTATCAGGACCCAGTGTATGCTGGCAGTTTTTGAATAGAGTTCCAGCATAAGCCCACAGAGAACAAAAAATAGACTTGGTCAGCAACGATGAAGCTTATTCCTTTTATGGGAAAGAGGAGAAATGAGAAATTAAAAGGCAAGAAATAAGGCCGGTGTCAGAAAAGGAGACAAGAAAAAGCGATGAACAGAAACAAGGAAGAAACAGCAGAGAAGGACGTAAAAGAGAGTGAGTTGGTAGAAAAAGCCTCAGCCCCGATAAGAGAAACCCACAAACCCTAACTCTAATTCAGCTTAGAGAATTCGAGAGAGGACCATGGAGCAGGGAGAAGAGGAAGCCTCCACTAGTAAACCCAAGGCAGAGAATCCTAATTTATTTCGATTTTTGACTGATCGTTAACTATTCCTAGATGTCTAGTAAGAGCTTATATCTCCTCCCATCTGATACAACTATCCTAAGTAATCTTCACAGTCCTTGACATCAGGAGGAGAAACTTTGGAAAGGAGCACCCAGGAGACAAGCCTTTTTATACGACAGATGGATCAGGAAGCACAGTGAATGCAGGGTTGGTGCCTTGGGTCCTGAACGGGGTCAACACAAGTCCTGGCTCCCGAAACTTAGCAGTGGAAAACACAGACAGACAAATGTAAAATTTTACGAGATCTACAAGGAAAGCATTACTCACGCCAATTAATAATTCTCCTCAAAAATAGTCAGAAGCAAGAAGTGAGATCTCTTTTTAAAGATCATGATAATTTGGATGCACTCTGCGTCTGTCTCATAGGGTTAAGGATTCTTGTCTATCTGTATATTGTGGCACCAACCACACCTGCTTTTTGACTGCTTGCTGACCTGGGAGAAGGAAAGGCAAAGAGATGTCGATGACTATAACTCAAGTGGCCGCAAGTGGGTGGCAGTCAGCGGCCAGGTCGAGGAAGCGGGAATAGGTGGGCACTGGTAAGTGCTCCATATTGCCAGCCACAAAATGTCAAGACTCCTCCTCATGGTAGTACTATTTCTTCTGAAGACATTATCAAACTGAGACCATGAGAGAAGCTCTTCACATTTTCCAGAACCTTCCCCGTCTCAGAGGAATGGGGATTAGCACGGTCTACCACAAATTTATTTCAGGAAAACCGGGTATTTTCTTCCTTTTCATTCTCACAAACGCTCTTAGGAGTACATGGAGGCACAGAGTGGTCAAGTAATGTACTCTGGGTCTCACTGACTGGTCATTGCCGGAGTCAGAATTTGAACGTAGCCCTGACTTGTTTGAGTGCTTCTCACTCCCTCTGCCTGCTCCTGCCTGGTATTCACAGGAGGGGAGCTGCGGAGCGCTAACAGCATGTAGGAGACCTGAGGATATAAAAGGGAGCCATTTATTGTCTTTTCTCTCATTTTTTTCTTCTGAAACCTCTTCCCCCAAATGAAAAAAAAAAATGTTTTGTGTTGGCATATTTAAAAAAGATTAAATACAATTTAAGATGAGACGTTCGGGGCGCCTGGGTGGCTCAGTCGGTTGAGCGGCCGACTTCGGCTCGGGTCATGACCTCGCGGTCCCGTGAGTTCAAGCCCCGCGTCGGGCTCTGTGCTGACAGCTCAGAGCCTGGAGCCTGTTTCAGATTCTGTCTCCCTCTCTCTGACCCTCCCCCGTTCATGTTCTGTCTCTCTCTGTCTCAAAAATAAATAAAACATTAAAAAAAAAATTAAAAAAAAAAAGATGAGACTTTCATAAGGCTTTTCAGCTGTATCTTCAACAAAATAAAAAATGTTTAACTGATTATGAGATCCTTACAGTGAATGACATCCTACAGTCATCTGTTTATCTCTTCCATGTGTATTTCTCAATCTAGAACTCCCACTGTTGCCTTTTTTTTTTTTTTTTTTTTTTTTTGTCAATGCATCATGGCAAGGAGCATCTAATCATTAGTCTCAAGAAATCAAATATTTGAAGCTATTATATAAAAAAGGTTCCTGGCTTCATCACCGATCCAGGCATTGGGGGAAGGGTAATGACTAGACCAATTTATATTTTCTGGAGCACTTACAGCCTCCAACTGAAAATGCATCCTGGCAGGAAGTGCTTTAATTATTAAGATCAGCATATTGTTTGCCTTGCAGACAGACTCTGAGAAAAGTCTCCCTTAGAGTCAGAGTGGGGAAGGGAATCTGCTTAAGTAGCAATCAGTCAAGCATTATCTTTCAAAATATTTACAGATTAACAGATAGAGAGGTCACAGTTTCTGTGGTACCGACACCCCAACGTATTTTTGGTTCGCTTCTCTCACGGAGAGTCGAAGACAAGAGAAAGATTGTGGATATTGGTTATCAATGTGGGAGGCCCCACAAAAGACAGGGAGGGGCGACTGGTTTGCTGACTGAACGGAACAGGGGCACAGTCGAGAAGACGGGAGAGGAGGCCTGCCAATGACCACCAATAGGACGCTCCATGAGAGGCCCGAACTTGCCTCCTCGTGACATCATCGAGTTGGGTGCTCTCCAGAGCTACGAGAGATCCAAGAAAGGGATAAGGAATATAAAAAGCTATTCATAGGAGAGCTGCTGTCTTCAAAAGAAAAGAATGCGTAGGATAAAACAATGTCATTTGAAACTCCAGCAAATGGATAGGAAAGGTGTGACCACTTTTTAGTTCCTCAGTTTTAAGATAACTGTACCTGACGAGGGTGGTGTCTACAAGTAACCTGAAGACTTTAAAGTCCGTCTTATGTCACAACTCCAAGGTTGGAGGAGGGGAGCACTGCTCTGAGGCCTCAGGTTTATTTGGAAGAGCTTTACCTTTCTCTTCAGTTGAAGTTAAACACAAGGATGGGATTAAAATGAAATGACCTTCATACAACTTTAACTTAGTCCCATAACAAGCCACACCAATGGTTATGTATTATCAGTTATTATTTTAATAAATTCTGCAACTGTCTAGCCTTATTTTATTGCATTATTATTTTTACTAGTCACATTATTATTTCTTATTGCATTGTATTTTCGCGTGTGCACATTAAGAGTTTCAGCTTATGAAAACTAAGCATTAAAAAAAAAAAAAACAAACACCAAATATTTTGATCCTATTTGAACGTCTCCATTACAAGAATATTAGACCAGGACCTTCAAAGAATGGAAATGACTCCAGCCTATTTTAATCTCCCAGAGGTCTTGTCGAAAGCCAAGTCCTCCTTTGCCAGCTATCGCTCAGGCAAAGATTTTGAGAGATACAATTAAGAAAAAAAAAAAAGACTTCAAGTTCATTTCCATTTGGAAGGATGGAAGGAAATCGAAATGCTTGTTGAGAAGCAGGAAGTAGTCAGAGTGCTATACAGCTCCCGGGCCAGAAGGCATAAGCATGAATTATGGTGTTCCGGAATTTGTTGAAATTACAAAGCACACGTGGCCGCTGATGTTGGGGATATGGTTTTAAATTTTGCAGGACAGGAAAAGATTTTCAGGTGTTTGTCCAGATGTTTGGTCTGGGGTTCTGTGAGCACGTCCCTCCTTCTCCAGATGGCACGACCTTTGCCCAGCTCTGCCTCTGACACATCTACCCTCTAAAACATGAGCAGAAACCTGCCTCCGTCTGTTAATACTTATGATGAAAAATTCAACAATATGGCCCTTAGAAAGGTAAGGATGTGTTGTCCCAAGAGAAATCCTCAGTATTTCAAGATCCTGAGATGATTATAATTCAAGAGTAAGTCTAAGGACTCTTCCTGGAATGGTTTGCAAAAATAAGGAATATGAGGTTACTTATGTGTGTGTGGCAAAAAATTGTATTTGGCAAGAATTTCTCCTCCTTTCTTTCTCAGCCTTTTTCTGAAAGTGGGCGGATGCTTCTTGTAATTACGGGACGTTTAATGGACACACAAGCTTTTTTGCAGTATTGATGGCTTATTCTTAACTTGGCTTCATTCCTCATAAACTGGCAAACCCTAAAAGACGCCATCAGCAGCTTAGAATTCCGTGTGTGTTGAAAAGTGCAAACAATTTAGAACAAAAATCAATCAGCACATTTATAATTAACAATGGTTAATTTTAAAGGGAAAATACACCAAACATAACAATTTCGTAGCAAAACTAAACTGCACAGAATAACCAGGTGCTTATTGACTTATAGAGTATTAAACTTAGCCCTTGACCTTGTTTAATTAAAACAAAATCCTCTACCCCCCCCCCAAAGGACTACACAATTTTCTCCTTCTAAAAATAGATGAACTCCCTTTCTCATGAATGCCATGCTTCTCCCCACCTCCCCCCTCCCCGCCCCCAGGCCTTTGGTTCTTTTTGTTGGCAAGGAGTTTCAGCTTCTAGTGATCTTGTAAAAACTTGGAACCCTCAGGCAGTGGGGACAAAGTGTCTAAGTCTCCCCTTTAGGTCTGGGGCCTCCGCAGGACCCACAGGGGGCCATCTCTGATTTGTCCCTCACCACAGCCACATTCCAGGTGGATGCCAAGTAAATAAATATTTGTTGACCAAAGTGTCCCAAACACAAGTCATTCTTGAGGTTCTCTGAAAGCGTGCTTGTTATTTATTAAGTGCCCGCAGTGGGTCAGAGAGTCAATGAATTTCAGAGCTGGAAGGGATTTGAGCGGTGACCTGGTCCAACCCCTTCATTTTATAAACAAGGAAATTGAGATCCAGAGAAAGGCACCCTGCCCAAGGTCACACACCTAGTTCTCAGCAGAGCTGGAAGCACAATTCCCAGCCCAGGCTCCTTCGCCCTCTGCAGTGGCATTGCTCCTAATCAGACCTGATCCCTGCTTACAAAAGATTTAGAATTTCACCCTACCACATTTTTGAAGTTTGACGTATTTGCATAATCAGAATTGTAGAGTTGGGATCTACTTTTGGATTTAGGGGGAAACTGTGATGAGAAGACAGAAATAGCAGAAAAATGAACACCCCTACCATATATATTTAAAAAATCAATTTGGCTTTATTTATATCCCACTTTGTCCCCGGAAAGATGTTAAGAAGTTCTTAAAGGGACATACAATATGACAAAATAAAACAAGTAAGGACAATACTATAAAAACAAGTTGAGAAAAATGACAAAGAAGGAAATAAAGGTAGTAAAGTAACTTGGGAACTAGAGCGAGATTAGTGTACAAAGTACACCCGATAAGCCCTAGATATTTGCTTCAAGGAGGCTACACATTTGCCAAGCCTCCAAACAGGAAGCATGAACTGTTACAAGATTCATCATTCCCAGATAAAAAACAGACCTAGCCTGGAAAAGCACAACTCTCCTTACTAAGGAGGCCAGAGAGAAGGTTCTCCCGTGTGTCCCATTATATCCTGAAGTACATTAGGATAAACTGGATTCAAATCACAACCTTTCTGAGGTATTCGTGATTAGCCAGTCAACTCCCCCCGCAACAGGTGGAACAGAGACTTTTCAAGGTCACTTCCTGGCACTGGGTCTACTGGATTTGGAGAAGGAGGAAGGGATCCTGGGACTTTCTCTTCCATAGCAGACCTCGGGAGAAGGTCACCATGCATCTCGGTTATAAACACAGATGCCCTTTCAACCTAGCCGAGGAGTCATTTTCCTCCTCTTTGAGGAAAGAGGGCTAGCTGGAGCTGTGGCTCACCAAAGTTGGCCCCCTCCTCTTCAGTTTTGAAGAGCCCCTGAGGAAATTCTCTGAGGCCCAGAAGTGACAGCCAAGGAGGCTCCAGGTTCCTTGGAAGCAACTTCTAAAATAGCTGTTTATCTTGAAGGGCTAGCGGGATTGGTGAAAAATGTAGAAATTACTGCCCTGGGTATCAGGCAGAGGGTCATTTAGAGCTCTAAATATCCAGTATATAATGGAAGGAGACTGAATTACCTGGGGGCGGGGGAAGGAAAGGGGAGGGAGGGTTACTAAAAGGACAGTGGCCCCCCATCTACTGTTTCCCTCTTAGTGAAAACACCAAAGAAACACCTGGGTTCTCTGCCCCTGAGAGTAAAAGTGTATTTAGATTGCTTTGCAGTAGAGGCAGAAGGAAATCTATGTTGCAAAAAGGTGATTTGTATTTTAGTTTCCATTTCTCATTTTGTTTCCTAGTCTACCTAGGAAATTGCTATTGAGAACAATAAATGGAACTTGAACCAGCTCAAATGTTTAGGATGATATCCTACCACACAGGGGAAAAGGAATACATATGCAGATAGAACAAGGAGTGTTTCCAGTTTTAAACTTCTCTTTGATCTTGATTACCAAAGTATTGAATAATCATTGTGGGAAATGCAGGAAGTAAACTTTAAAGGAATAGAGGATAAAATCCCCTATAATCTCATCCATTTTAAGGTTTGGTAAATTTCCCACCATTTTCATTCTTATGCATTCTTTGTATACATAGTTACGATTCGATTCGGAAATTAATTTGAAAATCAATTTCAGGCTGCAAGACAGTTCTTCGATGTGCTTCTTGTCATCATTCTCTGAGTCCAGAACATTGGATTTCCTCTGCAGTAAGTCTGTAAGGTATGACTAAAGGTAAGATGCAGGTTTTTTAGCAAATCTCTCAGAACGTAACCATCTAAATGGGCAAATCCCCTTCAAGGTATCTTGGGAGATAGGGACATAATACCACCACACATTTATTCTAATGCTGCTGACTTAATTTACAACGCTTCCGGGATTTCTCCTCTGGAATTACTTTCTAAGTCTCTGGCACTTTCTTTTGAATATTATCACATTGACAAGTTTTCCCACTTTGAGGGTGAGTTTGATATTTGGAAATTGCCAAAAACTGTCAGAGCTTGGGTCTGATGAGTAAGGTATGTGACCCCACAACCTGGGCAATATTGTTTTTGGTTACAAACACATCACGTCCCAAATGTCATGAAACATTTTCTCGTGTGGTAAAAAGGTTTTGAAATGGAAATCTTTTAGTAGAAGGGAGAGTTACCCTCTCTCCATAAATCTTGACAAATTCTATTGTGTGGAGGGGAAAATTATCTCTGTCAGACTGACTTATTCTGGGTTTTCTGACTTGTAATTACATTTTTTTGGTGGCCAAAACCTATTTGTTTTACAAGCTCCATGATAATTCCATTCTCAGTTTCTAGCAAAGCATAAAGTATTCCATATTCAAATATATGATAGTCACAAAAGTAAATTGTTCGTAACCAATTAATGAACTAAAACTACACTTACTGCTACCATTATCTCAAGATATAGAAGACTTCATGCTTTAATTATCCTGTTACTCATTTAATAATGTTCTCTCTATTCATGTCAGCCTGAACATTCTTTTCCCAGTTTCTACATCAATCTGGTAGCATAAAAGAGGAAATTAGATGGCCCTGTTTGTCAGTACAGATTGTTAATATTTCTGAAGGTTGCGTACAGAATCGTGTAGCTTTCTGAATTCTCAAGCTTGCATAATATTTTAAGTACAAAGTATAACTCTACTCAGTGTTCTTTTATCATGTTTCTTCTATTTGACAGCAAAAAATTGCAAGCATTTTTATAATGCAAGGATTTTAGTAAACATCTTGAAGAAGAGCCAGCAATATTTCCTTTTATACTTTTTTCTCTACAAATTCTTGGTTATTCCTGAGAAGTTGAGATATAGAAACGGTGATGTTGGGGGAGGGTGTGTGTGTGAATAGATATATATGTATTAAAAAATTTTTTTCCCTGTCTTCTTGATATTCATGAGTTTTCTTATTCCTTGAAGACTAGTCTCTTTCCTTCCACCTACAAACGTTTTCCCCCTTTTGGTTTGGTCAATTTTGTAAAAGGAAAAAGCAAATACTATCTGTTGGGGGCCTGGGTGGCTCAGTTGGTTATGCATCTGACTTCGGCTCAGGTCGTGATCTTGTGGTTTGTGAGTTCGAGCCCCACGTTTGGGCTCTGTGCTGACAGCTCAGAGCCTGGAGCCTGCTTCGGATTCTGTGTCTCCCTCTCTCTCTGCCCCTCCCCTGCTCCCCTTCTTTCTCTCTCTCTCTGGCCAACAGCTTTTAGCTCCTATCGATCGGGTAAGAATGTAGAACTCACAAGTAGCAAATGCATTAAGTGTCCCCAAGCTGCCCCTACACTCTGCAGGAGCCTCAGTAGACCCCCGGTGTCCTCCACAGCATGGACGGAGGCCATCTCCTCTGGTGTCCTCATTGCAGCCTTAGCCTGGACATGTGGTAAGTAAATACTCTAGGAGTGTGCTTGTCTTTTGCCATTCATTAAGTCCCCACGTTTTTCTCACCTCTAAGCCTTCAAACATGTGGCCTCTCTTTGTCTGGCTAACTCTTACCAACCCTTAAGGCCTTATTTCTGGAGCTCTTTGAGACTTAGTGCCTGATTAGTACAGGCCGCCTCCTCCCTAAGTAGGTGATTGCCTTTGACCTCACTGCCTTGCATTTCCTCTGTCCTCCACACCTCACAGCCTAATCTAGGACTCTGTTTTTCCTCCTTGCTGTCTGCCACAGCAAACATGTATAGAATAAATAGATGAATAGATGAACGAATGAAATCCTTCACACTTGTCCTAACTTTACCTCCTAGCCACTATATCAGGAGATCTCTGTCTTTGCTGGGTTTCAGGGGTGGGGAAGGATTCTCCTAGACCTTAGCAGTATAGCCCGTATATGTTTGATCTTCATAAATGGAGCGCCCACCAAGTTGAAGAATGTGGGCATTCTCTTGCCACATGATGGGCAGACATTATCTAAATGGAGTTTAAGTAGAAAACCTATATGATAAATAATAATCTCAAGTTCCACCTCTCAGAAATGTTATTTTCTTGTCCAGTACCATTGATCTCTGTCTTTTGGGCTTATGTTTCAACTGTTTGTTTATGAATGGCTATAATAGAGGCAAAGTTTTAGGTAAACAGTCATCTTTGAGAGCAAAACCATAAAAAAAAAAAACCTTCTTATTCTATGGAAAGTTTACTTATATAACATGCATATGCTATAAAGTTGGAAGGATTGATGATGAAAATTATCCAAAAAGTTTTTGAAACATTCAAAAAAGTTGAAACCAAAAAAGACGAGGTTTGACAGGATTAAATTAAAGCTCTGCATGTAGATTAAAAAAAATCAATTACACAAGCAGAGGGTGGGAGAAAGCAGGCTTGGAAGCTGCTCATATGGAGAAAGTCAATTATAACTGACTCAAATGTTCAGCCAATGGTGTGATGGTGTTACTCTGAAAACTAATGCATTTAGATTACCTTAAAGACACCAAGTTTTGGACTCAGGAAGTGGAGGCTCCTTTTGCTCACTCAAATCAGTCTGCTATATCAAGGTACCCCCTTCTGAGAATATCTACAGGCCAGAGCATATCTGGAGTAGCGATTTTCTTTGTTTGAGTAAGCTCTATGCCCAACATGGGGCTTGAACTCACTACCCTGAGATCAAGAGTCGCACGCTTACCAATTGATTGAGCCAGCCAGGCACCCTGGAGTAGTGATTTTCAAACTATGGGTTGTCACTTATGAGCATAAAATCCACTGAGTGGATAGCAAACCAGCCTTTCAAAAAAATAAAATAGAACACCATAGAGTTGAATAGAAAAATAAAAGTCCGTGGCAGCTAATAAGGCTACTTATTGTTTTCTGGAACTTGTGCTTCGGCTTACATGCATGAATATGCATACTGATGATATATAAAATGGATTTCTTTCTGTGGGTCATAGTCAGCAGAGTTCCAGAAACAGTGATCTAGAGAAAGATGTCCAGATGGTGAGAGGGATGGACACCTGGTTATTTAAGAAACAGTTGCAACAATCGGGAATGTTTAGCTTGAAGGGGAGAAGACCATAGGATGACAAAAGAACTGTCTTCCAATAGTTGAAGGACTGTCATGAGGAGGAAAGAACGGCTTTGTTCTCTGTTATTTCAGGAGACACAGCTTCAGGGGAGGGAGCTTTTAGATCACTACTCAGATACACTATCTGACAATCGGAGCTGTCCATCAATGGACCTGCAAAAACACATTCTAGAAGCGATGAAGCGTAAGACGGGGGACCATCTGTTAGGGTTACTGTGACAGAGATTCTTATACCGGGAGAGAGGTTGAATTAGACACCTTTGAACGCCCCTTTCAACTCAGAGATTTGGCCATTCTATTTTCTCCTGTTGGTGTATCTGAATTTCATAAGTTACGTGCTTTAGATCAGGTAATTAATTCAGCATTTAAACTAATAGCTATCTTATATGCTTATAATATTCTGTGTTACACCATTTAATTTTTAGTCATGACTTACCTATTATTTTTTTTAAGCTTGTTTATTTGTTTTGGGAGAGAGAGAGAAAGAGCACAAGCAGGGGAGGGGCAGAGAGAGAGGGAGAGAAAGAATCCCAAGCATGACAGCATGGAGCCTGATGTGGGGCTTGAACTCATGAACCGTGAGATCATGACCTGAGCTGAGACCAAGAGTCAGGTGCTTAGCCGACTGAGCCACCCAGGCGCCCCTTCATATCTATTATTTTAAAGATGAGATTACTAAGGTCACTTGGATACTTGGGGAGAAGTGAGCTAGGACCTAGGCCTCCTGAACTCTAGGCTTTCGATTTAACTGCGGCAGCATCTTGACCCTGAATATCGGCACTGACATTACTCAGATTGCGGCAGACTCTGCTGGGTTCTTAACTCAGTATCTGTTCTCTTCTCGCTTAGGGCAGAACTTCCAGTTTTTGCCCGGCCGTGACCTCCTGCTGAAAACACCGTATCTTCCAGGTTCCCTTGCACATATATATATGGTTAACTGGGCTCAATTATGTCTAAGTAATATGAATGGAAGGCAGTTTCAGGAAAACTTGCCAAAAAGACAGCTGATAATGTGCCCTTAGCTTCTCCATCTCCTCCTTCTTCCCTTCCTCCTTTCTGTAGGTGGATCTCAAACAGCCATCTTGAATTGTGAGGTGGAAACCATGTGCCAAGGGTGGTGCAGCCTGGGGCCCTAAGACCATGCCATTGCCATAACAGCCCTAGAATTGTTCTTTCATAGGAGGAGAGAGAAGGAAACTTCTGCCTTCTTTAAGTCAACATCATTTGTTTGTTAGATGCAGTTGAAACCAATCTCAGTCGATAAGCAGTGTCTTTCTCTCACATGTGGACATTGGGTAACCTGCCTTTATTTGCTGTAAACCTGAGAGGGTGTTAGATCTTCCGAAATTAGAATTTCAGCATCTTAACATCTTTCGTAATAGGTGCACACCTAAAAACGGGCCTATTTCTGTCTAGGTGTTTCCAGGCTTAAGAATGGGGAATATTTGTGCGGTGCCTGGGTGGCTCGGTTGGTTAAGTGTCTGACCCTTGATGTCGGTTCAGGTCAGGATCTCACGGTTCACGAGATCAAGCCCCGCATTGGGCTCTGCACTGACAGTGCGAAGCCTGCTTGGGATTCTCTATCTTTCTCTCTGTCCCTCCCACGCTCGGTGTCTCTCTCTCTCTCTCTCTCTCTCTCTCTCTCAAAATAAGTAACAATTTAAAAAATTTCTTTAAAAGGGGTATATTTGCAAGCAAATTGCTCTTTTAGTATATTAAATGCTGCCTTCCTTAGCCCCAGTTAATGAGACTTCCAAAGATTCCTGACTCAGGCACTCAGAGAATTGGAGCCATCCATTTCTCTTCTCCCCTTCAGACAAGTTTTGCGATCACGATAGTCCCCTCCCTCTTTTCCTAGTCCCAATTCATCCCTGCGACCAAACTGGACCTTGGTTTATCATCCGTTTTACCATTTAACTGCCATACAATGGGGCTTGCAGTGACTATGATTCCGGGCAGGGCCTAGATGTTAAAGCATTCGGGGAACTTGTGCAACCCTTCCCATTGTCTCAGGAAAAGGGGAGTCTGAGATGCTTCTTGCACGGTTGTACAACCAGCCTGGCAGAAAGATGATCTCAGAGCCCTTGTGCAAAGAACAGAGCATGATGTGTAAGACCTGAAGATGGAACTTTTCTATTTCTACGGCTATTGTCTCTGTTCAGCTTTGCAGCAAGAAGCGGAATCTGCTAGATCTTCTGGTCAGTCTGATTCTATTCTATTGCAACTTTATCTCATATCTTGAAATCACTGTGATGTTTGAGGATAACAGTAGACTTCTTGATTCCTGGTTCAGAGCTCTACTCATAGCGTTATTCAGTGGTCCCTGGTGGCGGTACTTGGGAATGAATTTCATGTCCTTCGTAAATTTATACCATTAGAACAGAGAAAGAATAATAGAAAGGCGAGTCGTTGTTTTGGGGCTCATTCACATAGCAGCCAGAATTCTGATGATGACACGAATTTGAAAGGTTTATGGTATTATAGAGTCTCGATCTAAAATCTGAGGTTCTGCCAAGATTTCTTTTAAAAGCTCATTTTACTTAGGAGCAAAAAAAAAAACCACATCCACATATTTAAATGATATCCTATGCCTATACCATAGGAGAAAAAGAATCATAATCTACTGAATAGCATAGCTACAAATGTTTATTTCAAAGACAATCCAGAGTCTCTAGAAGAAAGTTCCAAGTTGGACTCAGAGGAGAAATAAACATGGCTTTTGCAAAAGCATCTGGTGTGGTCCGACAGAGCCGATAGTGCTGCTTGGAGCAATTTCCGTGGCCACCTCCCACTTTCATCCACGTTTTCTTTAATGCCACAAAAATACATTTAAAACTCATTTTTAAAAGGCTCATTCATAGTGAGGCACAAGGAAATATTAGACCTCTAAAATCTGACTCTGTAGCACACACACACACACACACACACAGACACACACACACTCACACACACTCACACACTCACGCTCTCCTCTCTTCCCCTACCCCCTCCGTTAAAGCGAACTACCAGGCTATCATTCTTATCTGAAAGACAAAAGGAGAAACCTATTAAAGCGCAGTCGCTTTACTTTTCAGATCAAATCCTTCTGAAGCCCTTTTCTTTTTTTGGTGAATACCTTTAACGTGAGAAATGACAAAACCGCAATAACTCAGGATCCATAAAAGATGAAGTGTGTCAGGTGGTTAGGACAGGAATCTTTTGGTTCCTATTTCCTCCTCTGTCACTTTGAACCCATCAGATTTCATACCTGCTCAGCTTCTCTAGCTCTGAGGGGAAAGCAATACCTGTTTCTCGAAGCTAGAAATGTATTATTGTCTTGACGTAAAGGAAGTCCGCCCTCATGGCCACAAATGTGAGGATGAGAATCATTTTGAGCCTTAATACCTCAGCTATTTTGATACAAGAAAAATCAAGTGAACAGAAGAACTGGGACAAATACCCTGAGGCTCACTGAAATAAAGTTTACTTCCGTTTCAACTACATGAATTGATCCCAAGGACCGAGTCTAGTTTAAATGAGATGCCTCTGAAATTCTTCAGCTAGAAAAACTTCACTTCCAGGAGTTTGCTGACAAAGAGGTATTTGTCTCCTGCCTCTACAGAAGGCTACATTACTCATTCTCGGCCTTTCCCCTCCCAGGTGACTCCGCCCAACATGATCGCCAAATAAGGCAATCCTCCAAGTGAGTTTTCCTTCTATTTACTGGAATTAGTTAGTGAACAGGAGGATTTTTAAAGGACTAGCTGGTTCTCTTTCTTTTTGGACACTCTTGACTCATCGGCCGGGGAGAGGACTAGAAGCGTAGAGAATAATGGTTCTCCAAACTGGCGTACAACAGGATTACTCGGGGAAATTTTAAAATACTGATGTCTGATGTACTGGTCTGGGCATTGGGATTTGTTAACGTTCCTCGGGTGATTATAATGTGTGTGCATTTGGGCCTGGCGGAGTTGTTAGAACTTACAATTTGTGCTCCTTTAATTCAAGAAGCCACCATCGGTAGTAAAATTAGCTGTCACTAACTGAGCACTCCCTGGGCCATGCACTCTGGTTAGTGCTTTACATGCATGATGTCATTGTATCCTTCCCACAACTGTGTGTCAGGTCCTAGTGATAATCTTCATCATCGGGTCTAAGGCAGCAAATATTTATTGAACACTATTGTGTTAGTCACCACTAGGAACACACGGATGAGTAAGACACAGTTCATGTCCTTGAAAAGTTAATGATCACAGGGATTCATTAGAACCATAATATAATGAAGAACACCTTTTGTGAGAGAGTAGAAGTTGCTAATGAAGGTCAGAGCAAGGAGGGCATACTACAGACGGGGGGGGGGGGGGGTACCAAGAAAGGTGACACTGTAGGCTCAGCGGTGTGCTGGAGCCAGCTCATTCTGGTCTCTGAGGACTGATAGCTAAATTTCCAGAAATTTTGTGAGCCAAGTGAAGTCAAGTTGGTAGCTTGAAATTGGCCTTGGTGGGAGTATTGAGCTACGAAAATTGGCAAACACTACAAATCCAAGCTCTTTCTGTTCACAGAACTGGTTGTTAACAATTTACGAGCACATCACCGATGGATCTTAAAAGATGTATAGGATTTCCCCCGGAAGAGGTGGGATGTGCCAGGTAGAAAGAAGAGTACGATCAAAGGCAAAGAATTGGAAGAGAATTCAAGTTTGCTCAAGAAAGAAACAATCGTCTGGTTTGCCTGGAGTAAGATACATATAGGAGAAGAGTAGGAGTCACAACTCAAAAGCTGAGGGAGGACTATATCGAGTCTAAAGCTTCCATGTAAAATGTCTAATAGAGTCTGACACATAGTAGGTGCTTTAAAAAGTTAACACCTTTTTTTAAAGTTAACATCTTTTTCCCCCTTTTCTTTCTCCAATAAAGTTCAAACTTTTGACATCTAAGGCTCTCTAAAAACCCTATGAGGTGGGTATTTTTTTAAATGATGAGACTGAGGGGGCGCCCGGGTGGCTCAGTAGGTTAAGCGTCCAATTCTTGATTTCAGCTCAGGTCATGATCTCATAATTTGTGAGTTCGAGCCCCTCTTTGAGCTCCGTGATGATGGTTCAGAGCCTGCTCGGGATTCTCTCTCTCTCCCTCTCTCCCTGCCCCTCCCCGTTCTCTCTCTCTCTTTCTCAAAGTAAATAAACTTTAAATGATGTGACTGAGGATCAGAGAGATTCAGAAGCTGGACAAGAATCACAATTAATCACTGTGTCTTATGGCAGGAAAGTGAGGTGGATAATGCCTCTGGGATGGTGACTAGGAGAACGGAGGTACAATCTGCAGAAATGAGGAACAGAGAATGAGGGGAGACCTGGCAGCACAAGCGGAATTTGGGAGAGAACTAGGGGCTGGAGGTATGGTTGGAAAGCCACTACCCAGGGCTTGGTGAACAGAAACCTCTCTTCCATTTCTTTTCCTTTTTTTTTTTTTATATTAATTATTTATTTCGAGAAAAAGAAAGTGAGGGAGGGGCAGAGAGAGAGAGAGGGAGAGAGAGAATCCCAATCAGGGCTCCACGCTATCGGCACAGAGCCCAACACGGGGCTCAATCCCATGAACCATGAGATCATGACCTGAGCTGAAATCAAGAGTCGGATGCTTAACTGACTGAGCCACCCCTCCCTTCCATTTCTTTGGATCTGTCAGCAGTGAAGGGCCCTGGTTTCTCCCTTCCTCATTCTCCTCTCGGAAGCTGGGAGGCTCTTCACTTTAATCTGTTGCAATTTTAGGGATCACAAATCAACATTAGCTCCCCAGGAGCACTCAGGATTCTGGGGACTGTACCTAATGTCCCTGGAGATTTAGGCCAATCTCTGGAAGCTAGAATGCTTCTTGGGAGTATCTAACCCCACCAAGCTCTCGAACTTTCAGCCATGACTTCAGTTTTCGGTGGAAAAGCTCTGAACCAAGTCTCTCTGCCTCTCAGAACCGGGAGAGCCTGACCTTTGGTTAAGAGAATGAGGCAGATTTCCTGAATCCATCTCAGTGAGGCTTGACCATCTGGTGACATCTAGGCGAAGGGAGGAAAAACGTGCCCTTCGTCTTTCTGTAACTGGCCTGTGGCAGACAGTCTGTACCTAATCAGTGGAGCTTAAAGAATGGGTTTGAGGGACCAAATAGTCTGTTTTGGAAGTAGCTCTTCTGTTCCTTCTCAGCACTGGTGAAAGTCCCAACCTGAGGATTCATCTCTCTTTTTTTTTTTTTTTTCCTTCTAAAGTTTTTTTCAAGCAGGCGCCACACCCGACTTAGGGCTTGAACTCACAACCCCGAGCTCAACCACATGCTCTACCGACCGAGCCAGCCAGGTGCCCCATCTACTGCCACATCTTGAACAAACTCCTAAAGTACAAAGACTGTCCAGATGTGGAAAGCCCTGCTTTCTTCTACAAGCCTACAGACTCTGAAGAACATCTTTTAATCCTAGATTGCATTTGAAAATTTCTGGGTACAGATTGTTCCAATTAAACTCTTAAATGTCAAAAGTTTCTTAAAATAAAACCCCTGAAAGTAAACTAAATCAGCCGTTCTGGATTACAGCCAACATAAATCCAAGTACCTAACCAGATGGGGATTCTGTAAACGAAAGGTAATAGCAGTTGTTCACGGCGTAGGGCCTGATGAAAAAAGCAAAAGGCACTGGATAGGTCATTTTTCCTTTTCAGATTGTTTCTCAAAACACAGGGTTACATCCTAATAAACAAATGAATTGTGCTTCCTGCAGCATCTGTTCACAGAAACCCCAAAATATCCCCGTCACATTCTGGAAAAAGCTGTCGGCCTGTTAGCAAAACAACTGAATTTATTCAGAGTGAGAGAGGGATCCAGCAGCCGCTGTCTACCTGGAGAGAAGCGTGTAGAATCACTCGCTCCAGTCTCCATCGGCCTGAATGAGGGCATCAGCAAGAGGCAACTTGACCCTGACCCAGCAAGCGGGGGTCCCGCTCACCAGGCCGCTGAGACCCAAGGGGGTGTGCTTGGCACAAAGAAGATGCAACTGTGCTAGAAATGCTTTCCTGTATGACTACTGACAATACCACAAACGGAAACCCTGCATTGAGCCCTGCGTTCTTGTCCTGAGAGCACAACATAATTGTTTGGAAAGAAGTGCTTCCTAATAACCTTAGGAAAGTGATGCCGTCACCTATCTTCCTACCCTGTAGGGGGAGGTTAGCACCCACACTGGAGAAGTGGGATGGAGAATGACCCAGGCCAAGGGCAGACACAGACAAGAACAGAGGCAAGTGTCCAAGCCTGGGCTGTGGAGCTGTCAGCACTGCAGGGCATCGGGCAAGGTCAGTGTGGTGTCAACAGCCCGAGATGCCAATGGGAACAGGGGTACTTGGTTGGCCGACAGAAGGGGTAAAGAGGCCAACTGGGGAAGAGGGAGACCCCTCTTCTTTCTTTACCTGGCTCCCCATTGGGTACCCTATCGGCCTGGGCTCAGACCTCACTTTCCCAAGGCAGTCCCCAGCGCAGGGTCAAGTGCCCTCATTCACTCCCCTATCACCCCGTGATTCTCCTACACAACACTCATAATTGAAGTCAGTTATCGATGACTGATTGTGCCTTCCTCCCTGCTAGAACACTCCACGAGTTGGGCCGGGGTGGCATCTGTCTTCCTTATGGCTGCGTCTCCAGTATCCAGCGCAGTGAGTGGCCCCTTGTCAGCCCTCAGTGCATCGTTTTGGGAGGAAGAAAAGATTCATAAAGGGCACACAGGAGAATAGGGGTGCACACAAAGCTTGGTCCTGCTCCGGATCTCCTTTCTGAAAACCGCGGGCAGGCTCACAATGGTGGGTGACCCACCCCCGTAACCGACCCGTGGGGCCGACACTCGAGGACCTCTGGTTGAGAAACCTGAAACATCAATCGCTCCTGGAAAAAAAAATGGTCTCATTTTATTTCTTGGTGTTTCATCGCTTGACAAGGTTTTTCTCTTTCTCCAGGGTTCTGAGATGAAAACCTGCTGTAACTTGAACTATAGATACTTCTCAAGGATGATGGTATGTTGAAAGAATGTAGTTAAAATGCTCGTTAGGGATCATCTACCGTTGTAAGGAACAGGGTAGAGGAACAGACTCCCCCACTCCTTGAATTTACCCAACAGGATTTTACCAAGACAGGATGAACCTCTGAAAAAAAGATAAGCATTTATAATGCCATGCAGACAAAAATCTAATGAAAGACAGCTGAAGGAAACAGGCAAAGAAACGGCTTGAAGAAGCCTGTGTTTTACAGGCAGACCTTTAACAATAGCTTTGATACCCAGAGAATTATTGATGGTGGCTATCAAATCAGTGGCTGATAGAAGCCCAGAAGCAGAAAGGTGACTGGGACAATGGGTTTGGGACCTATTAGTTAGGGGAAGCAGTGTTCCTCAAACTTCAGTGTTTTCACAACTTACCGGTTGAGTAGGTCTGGCTAGGGGCCTGGATTCTGCCTTTTTTTTTTTTTTTTTAATGTTTTTTTTTTTTTTAAGGGGGGGGGGGTGGAAAGAGCAAGTATGAGGGGGAGGGGCAGAATGAGAGCGAGACAGAGGATCCAAAGAGTGCTCTGCACTGAGAACGGGGCTCGAACTCACAAACTGTGAGATCACGACCTCAGCTCAAGTCTGACGCTCAATCGACTGAGCCACCCAGGAGCCCCTGGATTCTGCCTTTTTAGCCATCTCCCAAGCGAGGTCCGTGCAGGTGGGTTTTGAACAACACTTTTAGTGGCGAGGCTATAAAGCGCTGCAAGAGAATGTCCGGGAGTTTTGCCTTTGCCCGTGGTCTCTTGTGCACGACAGACACTCACGTCTTTCTATTTTACTTAGATTCTTTGGGTTGCAAGGAATAAAGGGTCACTCAACCTAGTTCAAGTGCTCAGGTGTGTGGTGAAGGCATTGCAAAAACAGTGAGGGTGATGGAGACTTCTGGAACACAGGATCTGTGGACTAGCCAGGCCTCGAAGAGACCGGAACCGATACCGTGGGGAAACTGGGTCAGCTGGAGGGACCTCAGGGGCGGGGATTTGTGGAATTCGTCACCCTCGTGCTATTCTTTGAAGGGCTTTCTTCTACCTCACAGCTTTTGCCACCCTGGGCTTCCTCCTAACTGCCGCTTGTTCACAGCCTCCCCAGCACCGCCTCTGCCCCACAGCCTGTGTCAGCTTCCTTCCAGGATCCCTTCCCTGATAGCAGGGCCCCTCTGGTTCCCACTCTGGACTGGCTTCCCTCATCAGACCGAACTGGTCACTCGGCCTTTCTTCCCTCGGGTCAGGTGTGCCCCCGGGAGAGGATAGATATGACGATGGCCAGGAGGTCGGACCTGACTGCCGGGGGCAGGTGCACGTTGTGCTCTAGGAAGGGCCTTTTAAGGGTGTGTGTGGGGGGGGGGGGGGTCGGGTCATGGTATTTGCCTCCTCCAGGAAATCCAGGGCTGGCTGAATTCCAGCTTCTGTGGTCCCTGGAGAGTGGCTTTCTGAGGCAAAAAATATCTTTCTTCAGAAAAGCATTGGGAGACTTCCTATTTGGAAAGGTCTGGTCTGTTCTACTGAAGGGCGGCGGCGGGCGGGGGGGTTGGTTATTGATTTTGCAGTTTTTAAAGGGTTGGTGGTTTTCTGAAGCCTTCATTGAGGCTAAACTCAGGATCCTTTCCCACCCTCGCTGCCTGCGGGGGGTGATTGGCTCGGGGTCATTTGGTCCCTGCTCCTCCTGATGGAGCTGTGCATACGTGCACATGCATCATCCAGCCAGTCCTTCCATGAGGACCGATTGATCTCTCAATGTGCCAGGAAGTATAATTGGGCCTGGGGATACAGCAGTGAACGATAAAAGATCATCTCTGCCCTCATAGAGCTTGTGTTGTAGTGGAGGGAGGCAATGGATAAACATAACAAAAACATGAGTTCTACATTATGTTAAAAGGTGACACGTACTTTGGGGGAAGAGTTACAACAGAGTAAGAAGGGGTAGGGAGTACTGGTGAAGGGAAAAGATGGGTTGAGAATTTTAATAGCGGTGGGAATGATAGGCTTCACTGAGAAACTGACATCTGAGCCGAGCCTAGGAGGGGACGAGGGAATTTTGCAATATCCCCCAGGAAAAGACACTAGAGGCACCTTGGAGTCTTGTGAAACCAGCCCCCAAAACCCCTGTGAATAAACAATGGAGTAAGAGTGTGACAAGTTGGGAGTATCCCATGGCCATGCACCAAGAATGGCCCAAGTACAAATATTTCAGGTACAGTATGGGAAGCAGTGGCAAAGTCCAGGTTCACTTCAGTGTATTATTCTTTCAACTTTTTTTGTAGTTTTGAAAAATTGAAAACAGTTGGGAAAAAAGTCTTAGCTGTGACAATGGTATTGTGGTTATGTAGGAGAATGGCTTTATTATTAGGAGGCAAAGTATTTAGGGGTAATATGTCATGATGTCTGCAACTTTTTACCAAATAGTACTTGAAAATATCTTACGGAGATAAAGCAAATATGGCATGATGTTGCCAATCGCGAATCGAGCTAAAGAATGTACTAGAACGTACCATTCTTGCAACTTTTCTATGGATTTGAAAAATTTCAGAATAAAAGGTTCGATTTCACTCTTATTTACCCAAGAGAAGTGAAGACATATGACTACACTTAGATTTGTGTGAGAATGTTTATGGCAACATCATTTATAATAGTTCCAAACTGGAACCGATCCAAATGTCGACCGATTGTTAAGGGTTAAACAAAATGTGGCATATCCATTCAGTGGAATACAACTCAGCAACCAAGACTGAACTACTGATCTATGTTACCAGCTAGATCAGTCTCAAAAACCATTATGCTATGCGAAGGAAGCTAGAAGCCGGAGACTACATATTATGTAATTTCCTTTACATGAAACATCCCCAAAGAGAAAAGAAAACGCAGATCAGTGGTTGCCTAGGGCTAGGGTGAAAGTGGGGACTGACTGCAAACAAGTCTGAGAGAACTTTCTGGAGTGATGAAAATGTTCTAAAAGGGGTGTGTGGTGATGCCTGCACAACTCTATAATTTGACTAAAAATTATCACATTGGAAACTTGCAGTGGGTAAATTTTGTGGTATATAAGTTATGCTTCAATAAAGGTGTTGAAAAAGAGTTAAGAAAACCCCCAAAGTTCATTCTCTACCTGGGAATCTGATGGTGAGACTTTATCATTCATTCAACAGATATTTTTTGAGTCCTACTATGGGCCACGTACCATGTGTAAAAACCTGGGGGTACGATTTTGAAGCCTGATAAGCTTTATGAGCTGTTTGTTTGCTACGTTTTCTATGAGACCTGCCTGGGAGTAGAGGTATGGACTAGAAAGTCTGTCTCTCTTATGCTGCTTGCTTTGTTTGAGTTCTACCAAAAGCAAAGACTAGGGTGAATGTGAGTTGTTTATTGGGCAGGTGTGGTGGTGACATGTTGGCCTCAGAAAGATACGTCGGTGTCCTGTGCCTCACAAACTATGAATGTGACATTTGGAAAAAAGAGTCTTTGCAGATGTGATTAACTTAAAGATCTCAAAATGGGAGATCATCCCAGATTACTTGGGTGAGTCCTAAATCCAATGACCGGCATCTTCAGAAGAGACAGAAGAGGAGAAAACATGGAGGGGGAGAAAGCCACATGGAGACAGAGGCAGAGACTGGAGTGATGCAGCCATAAGTCAAGGAACACCCGGAGCCACCAGACGCTGGAAGAGGCCAAGGAGGATTCTCCTCTAGAACCTTCAGAGGGAGTTCAGTCCACACCTAGACTGTGGACTCTAGAAGAGGGAGAAAGTGAATTTCTGCCATTTTAAGCCACTGAGTTTGTTGTAATTTGTTATGACAGCCTCGTAAATGAATACAGCAGGTGATCATACGTGAAGAAGGGAGGAAGGGAGACGTGGAAGGGGGGCAAGCCAATACAGGGAATGCGAAGGAGCGCGTTTCCGCCCTGCGGGACCTTTGGAGAACCAGTGAAGAAGGGATAAGGAGGTTTGGATATCCACCAGCCACTGCTTGCTGATTGAGGGTAACTCAATATTATTAATATTGTTTATTACTATTTAATGGAAGGTTCTCCCGTTCCCATTACATTCGTCTTACATGTGAGCTCTATAATCACACACTGAATCAGCTATCTCCTTGTACGCATGCCAGGAATGCTGCCGGATGCTTTGTGTGGAGACTGGATCTCCTGACTTCGGCCCTCCCAGCACCCAGCTTAGTGTGGAAACACAGCAGATGAACGGCTGGGTTTCTCCCCCCTCCCCCTTCCCCGTTACTCCTCCCGCCTCCTGGTCCCAGTTGGAGTCACTGCCGAGCAGTGCCTCCCGCAGCTTTCGTTTTTTGCCTGCCTGTTCTTTGTTGCTCCCAGCCAGCAATGTTCTTTTTTTGTTTCTTTTCTTCTACTTTCTCTCGGTAGAAGCCTGCCGTGCGTTTGGCCACGACTGGGTGGGGAGCTCTCAGTGACTGTCTGTGTCATTTTATAAAGCTCCCAGCATCAGACGTGGCAATTTATATTCAGCTTCGCTCACCAGTCAACTGGTCAACATCCCCCCCCGCCCCGCCCTCCCCAATGAGGACTCCGGGGTACCGTTTAACACAGAATAAATGTACATATCCGAAATTAAAAATTCAGGGCACCTGGGTGGCTGGGTGGATTAAGCGGCCGACTTCGGCTCAGGTCATGATCTCGCGGTTTGTGGGTTCGAGCCCCGCGTCGGGCTCTGTGCTGACAGCTCAGAGCCTGGAACCTGTTTCGGATCCTGTGTCTCCCTCTCTCTCTGCCCCTCCCCCCGCTCACACTCTGTCTCCCTCTCTCTCAAAAATACATAAATGTTAAAAAAATTAAAATGTATCTGGTCATATTAAAGCTCAGCTGCTCCTTCTCAGGTTGGGAAAGCTCCTGGAAATGGCATGTCTGTGCTTGTGGGTTCTCACCACGGCGTCCTGGGTATGATCCTGGCTGGTCTTCCTCTGCTTGGCTGTCTACCTCTCCTATGAGCTGGAATCAGGACAGAAGAGCATCCAGAGACTAAGGTAATTTAGTTTCTAGCCATCTTTGGCTTGAATTTTTCTGGCAACCTCTGACAAGCAGAAAGAGTATCTGTACTGATGGCATTATCTTAGCTGGAAGAAGTGATTTTTTTTCAAATGCTCTAATAATAATAGCTCATATCTGCTGAGTGTTTGCCACACGCTAGGCTCTGTGATAGCTGCTTAGCATTCTTCATCAATTTTAATACTCACAACGACCTCATAAAGTCATTCCTTGATCATCCTCGCTTCACAGATGAGGAAGCAGAGACGTGGGGAGTTCAAGCACATGTGTGGAGCCACATGGGTGGACGAGCTAAAAGTCAAGCCTAGGTCCGTCTGACTTCAGAACACGTGTGTCGAACCTTCCAGGTGTGTGGCCTTAGATCAGACGTTTTTAAATGTCTTTTGTTCCTTTCGAGCGAGAGTTAAATGGAGACGCTGAAAAAGCAACAGCTTCTGAAAGTGTCCTTAGAAAACCCCACTGGTAGGAGCCGGGTCTATCAGAGTCAGTGCAAATAAAGCAGTGGGATTCTGGCCAGCCAGAGAGTGGGCTTGTGCTGTTCCAGAAGACGGGATTGCCTCCACGTGGAGGTTTACTGAATGGACATTGGAAGGAGAGAGTGAACACTTTGGACCAAGGGGATGGAGGGGAATCAAGGCCTGAGCATCTCAAAGACCATTGGGGCAGCAAATGAGAATGAAGCTCAAAGCGTAGGAGCCTGGTATTCATGAGGGCATGGGAAAAGAAGGGCCGACTGTTGGCATTCACGGCCCCATGATACGGGGTCACTGGGGCGCACGGGGTGTCAGTGAGACAGTGGTAACCTGACTCCCCATCCGGTCACATGGGAAGGCTTCCATTGTGAGAATTCTGGCCCAGCATGTTCTCTGCCGGCTTGGCCTCCTGTCTCTCCTGGATGTCTGGCTTTTATCACATAGGAACAGAGGAGAAAAATAAATTGGGTACATGGATAACATTTAAGTGACTCTGAAAAGTCTTGTGGCAACATGGACCTGTTTCAAGAATTATTTTTAACTGCAGACATTTGGTCCCAGTGGGAAATAAACCTTAAAAGGACAGTTATAATTAGGTCACATTTTGAGAAACTTATTACATTTTGCTGTATGTCCCAGGAGCAGTGTGTCTTAAATGATTTTAGTATTTAGATTCAATCGTGGTGCAGAATTCTGTTTTGCTATGCGATAATGGGAAGCATCCAAGAGAAATTATGGTGGCAGTGTTAGATGAAAGCGAAGGCAGGAATACATTTAATTTGGGAGAGTAGAAAGAGAAATATCATATAATTTGCTTCCTTACTCCCCTCTCTGTCTTTTCTCCCTGGCTGACTCCTAAAATAGTGTCTACGGAGGGAGCCTGGATCATTCCATCTGTATTCCCCATTAAATGCCCCTTTATTTCTGCTGAGGGTGAACATTTGACCAAAGATGACCCTGTCATTTCTCAAGTACAGTATAGTGAAACAATTTAGTGGAGGAAAGGGTGTATCTCATTGGAAGCAAGAAAATAAACATTAACTGTGGGTATAACAATGTTTCTATGATCTCTGTACAGGTTTCAGAGCAAGGGCTTACTGGGGAATGCTTGTAGGACCCTTGGGAGTGAGGCTGGTGGAAAAGAGGAAGAAAGGTTGGAGGTGGGGTAAGGAGATGACAGTGGCAGAAACAGGGGTCAGAGTGCCCTTCTGTGAAAAATGTCCCATGAGACCTTCACTAGACTGGAGACTGGCAGAACTCAAGGCCCTTTGCTCTGTGTTCTGTAGACAAATGATGAGGTCTGGCCAATCTCTTTCCCCCCAAACCATCCCGTGCATTTGTGAAATTTAAAGAAGGAGCATCAAAACTTATCTGTATAGCAGTGAATTAAAATGGGCCAGAGATGTTTCCTTCTGCCGACAAAGACGTAATATATTCTTATAGCTAAGTATCTGCCCACAGAGATGATTTTACTAGATTCTCTTTAACCCTTTTTAATATAAAAGGGTTCATAAAATCTGTATTGTTTACCATTTGCCTGGGATTAAATCATGATTTGCCTTGGATGAGTGGGTGTGTGGCTATGTACGGGTTAAATCGATAGGACCGGGTAGAGAGATCTGAGCTACGTGTGCAAAAAGCCTCCTTGCACTTGATGCACAGGGATGCTGCTCAGGGAAAAATGGCACGGTGGGTCCACTCCCTGACTGGACAAAGGGTGAGGAGTTAGCCTTGGTAAACACCTACGTGAGGGTAAATGGCAGCCATTCACGATGCAACGGCCATGGGGACAGACCGTTCATTCTGAGGGTCCTCTTCTCTGGGCAGATCGACATGTCTGATGTTTCCTGCCTCGTCTGCCCTCCAGTTTGTGCCTATTCTTCTACACAGAAGTCAGAAAATGTATTTTGCAGCCATGGAATCTATACTGGGGAAGATAATTGGAAGAAATACTCAGGGATCAGCGGTTAATGAGCCATCCTACTTTCTGCGTCCAACGGTACCACTGACCTGGTGTCCAGTCCACTCCAGCCCATTCTTTTCCGTGCCATTCTAAGAGGAGGCGTTTCCTCTCTATGTTTCCCTATCTGACAGATCGTCCTATGATGTGGTAGACTACTCTGTTACTTGATGGATGTGTTACTACTTCCAGAGTAGACACCAACAATTTAGGCATCACTTAACTGAGGCGCCACTAACCCCAATGCTTAAAGGAGCCAGGCAAGTAATGTGAGTGGGCACAGGTCAAATGGGGACTCGCAGAACTGTAGAAAAGATGGCCGTTCTTAATATGGTATGTGGGTCCAGTGTTGCCAGAATTCTCATTTTTTTAGGGAGAGTTTAGGAATCTGAATTTTTATATGATCTCCTAATATTCAAATGTTGGGTAGTCAATTCAAAAATTAAGGAACTTGTATCCCAAAGGAAAAATCAAAACACCCCCCCCCCAACACCCTTTCTAGACTCTATGGTAGAAGATATCTTGGCACACCAAACGATTGTTAGTGGATATTTTTAGGAGCAGGAGTGAGAGTGTATGGGGACTTTTACATTTTTTCTCAGTATACTTTTATACTGTTTGAATTTTTGATAATGAGAATACATTTATATATTGCATATGTAGTTATTTTAAAATCAACAGTCTGAAAAACAGGCTGAAAAGAGACACTGGATTTAGGAGTTGGAATGACTAGAGACTTACATTTAACATGGAAGATAGATTGAAAGACAGAAACCAATGGAAAAAAAGGAACTTGAAGGAAGCAGGAAAAACATCAGGGAATCGAAGTAATCAAAAGCACTGTTAATTTATGAAATAAGAACAGCACCCTGTACAAATCAGAGAATAAGAAAGGGCACTCAGAAATTAAAAGTGCAATGATAGAGTAACATTCAATTGAAAGGCTAGTGGATGAAATTAATGAAACATCATAGAAAGGAAATAGAAGATACATATTTGGAAAGTAGGAGAAAAACAATATGAAATTGAGAGTATGGATTCAAGAGTTCCACATTCAACTGATAGCATATTCAGAGAGAGAACACAGAAAACTGAGGAAAGAAACTGTCCAAAGAAATCATACAAGAAATCCCATGGGTTGCCCGAACACAATAAAAAATAATCGTAAAAGAAAACCTCCCATCAAGGAACATCAGCATGAAATTTCAGGACACCAGGCATTGAGAGAAGATTTCAGAGAGGTTTCCCGAGAGCAGAAATAAACCACAACAAAGGACTGGAAACAGGACGACATCAGACTTCTCAACAGTAACACTGGATGCTGGAAGGAAATGGAACATTTGGAAAAAGTATTTCTGAACTGATCTATAAAGCCAAACTAATACCAAATGTGAAGGTATAATGAAAACATTTTCAGACATGCAGGATCTCAATTTTTTTTCTGTGTACTTTTTCTTGAGGATTTACTAGAGAATGTATTTTACTGAAATGAGTGATCAAATCTAGGGGGCTTGGGATCCAGACCCCATGGATGAATGGATCCAACACATGAGACAGAGGGAGCAAAGGAAATTCTCAGGGTGAGAGTAAAGACAGGTTTTAAGATGGCTGCTATGAAGCAGGACTAGAGGGAAGCAAGTGCAGAGAACAAAGAATGAATGGAAAAGTTCTAGGAAAAAATTGGAACTGATAGAGGATCTCATATATGATGCATAGAATATTTGGGGAATAAATTGTTGATAAATACACTAAAAATGGTCAAACAAAAATGAAATGGTCAAATGAAAAACAAGGCAATTATGAACTCCAGGGAAAAATTTTAAATATTCAAGAAAGGAATGTTAATGATTCTATACCTATGTTTCAATTGTAAACGATATTTGCATCGCCATAATACTCAACTATTAAGTATGAATTTAACAAAAAATTGTAATGTAACCATTTGGAAAAATGAAGGTGAATGGTGAATAGCTCTGTGTGTGCATGAGGGGTGGAGGATATATAATAGAGCTAAATAGTTCTCTTCTATAGTAGCAAATCAGTAGATCATGCTTAAATTGAGAATTGAGAAATAATATAATTATTTATTTTTGAGGGAGAGAGAGAGTGTGTGCACATGCGTGCATGTAATCAGGGGAGGGGCAGAGAGAGAGGGAGATAGAGAATCTCAACCAGGCTCCATGTTCAGTGCAGAGTCCAACATGGGTCTTGATCTCATGACCATGAGATCACGACCTGAGCTGAAATGAAGAGTCAGATGACCAGTTGACTGAGCCACCCAGGTGCCCCAATAATATAAGCATTTTAAAAGAGAAATTTACAGATGAATATCTGAAAAATCAATTGACAGGTTTTAAAGCTTCTGGAAACAGAATTGGGGACGGGGCTAGGGTGGACCATGGAATGGATTTAGAAAAAAAAAATTTTTTTTAACCTTTGTTTATTTTTGAGAGACAGAGAGACACAGAGCATGAGTGGGGGAGGGGCAGAGGGAGAGGGAGACACAGAATCTGAAGCTGGTCCAAGCTCTGAGCTGTCAGCATACAGCCCGACTCGGGGCTCAAACCCATGAACCGTGGGATCATGACCTGAGCCAAAGTTGGATGCCTAACCAACAGACCCACCCACATGCCCCGGATGGATTTTTTAAAGCAAACTTTTGGCTTTTTAAAAAACTAGTCACTGGGGGTGTTTCCAATGTTCTGCTATTACCAACAATGCTGAAATGAATAATCTTATACATATGTTATTTCATTTGTGTGCAGAGAAGCTGTGAGATGACTTTCCAGAGGTCAGAGGGCAAATGTATTTGTGCTATTGATAGATAATGCCTAATTGCTCTCCAAAGGCTTTGTAGCATCTTATTCTCTCACCCGAATCGTGTGAAAGTGGTTATTTTCCCAGTCTCGTTAGAAGAATGTGTTGTCGAACTTTTGAGTTTTTTTTCAGTCTGATGGGTGTCAACCTGCTCTAATTACGAGTAAGGTTAAGAATCTTTTAAATGTTCAAGAGCCATTTATAATTCTTTTTTTCCCTGAATACTCTAATTATGTCCTTTGCCCAAATTTCATTTTTTTTTGTATCTTTTTCTTCTTGATTTCTAGGAGTTCTTTACATTTTAGGGAAATTAATCCTTTTCACTGCAATTTGATTTTTCAGTTTGTTAACGGAGTTTGTTATTATTTTATGCTAAGTTTTTGACTAATATGGAGTAATATTTAGAAATATTTTCTTTGATAGGGGCACCTAGGTGGCTCAGTCAGCTGAGCACCTGACTTGGGCTCGGGTCACAATCGCATGGTTTGTGGGTTCGAGCCTTGCCTTGGGCTCGCTGCTGTCAGTTGGGAGCCTGCTTCAGATCCTCTGTTCCCCTCTCTGTCCCTCCCCTGCTCCCACTCTCCTTCTGAAAAATAAATAAACATTTTAAAAAATTAGAAATATTTTCTTTGATAGACTCTGGATGTTGAGTCATAATTAGCAGGGTCCTCCACACAAAAAGATTACATAGTAATTCGTCAATGCTATCTCCTAGTGACTTTAAGTATTTTACAATTTTCTACATTTAAATCTTTGATCCATTTTGAATTTACCCTCATATATTGAACCAGCTTCATCTTTTCCAGATGGCTACCCAGTTGTCCCAACTCTATTCACTATTTGATCACATTTAAGTACCTATATTACCCTGATTTAAAAAAAAAAAAAAAAAAAAAAAAAGTAAACCAAACAAAGAGAGGGCAGGGGGCAGAGATAGCCTGAACTGAAAAGGGAAGGGAGGAAGTGGGACGGTCACATCCTCTTTCCCAGCCTCGGTGTCCCCACACAGCCATTCCGATGGCCATCTATGTAGAGATGTCCCACCCTGATAGCTGCTTTGTCAGAAGGGATTCTCGGCTGCAAGAGGGGGTCACTACGGGGAGGCTGGCCAAGCTCAGACACCGGAAGGACGAGTTGGATTTCAGACCCTGGGAGGGATGATAGCAGGAGCCACTCCAGGAAATCCCCTGTCACAGGATGACTCAGCTCTGACTGCCTTCCTGCCTGAAGGCACTTAGGGTTCCAATCCCTGGGAGAGAGAATTTGATTGGTCACTTGTCCATCCCTGTCCGAGTCCGAAGATTAGCTGAACACCACCCCCAAGTGCGTGGGGGTGGGATGGGGCAATGTCTCCAAAGGAAGAGGTGTTGGGTAACAAAACCAAACAAAGCCCCCACAGTGGCTGTCCACAACATTTGTAAAAATAGTAACAATAAAAATAGCAGCTATTTGGGGACTACTTCTATAGTCTGGGAATCATGGGAAATAGTTTCTCATTTATCTCTCACCAGCTGTGCGAGGTTGACAGGTGAGGAAACCGGGGCTAAAGAGAAACAAAGGGACTTCTCTGACACAGTAAATGGAGTCACCAGGATACATACCTGGCTGTGTCGACCCCGACCCCGTCTCTGCCTTTTAGCCATTCAAGGATTTCCCTTGGAGAAAGAATAAATGTGGAACTCAACATGTGCACCCTATGTCCCCCGTCAGCCTCCAAGGGCTTCAGACATGGCTATCGATGATTGTTCTGACACCCAGGGGGCTCCTTCGTGTTCTCGTCACTTACCCTAGCGCTTGTTACCTACTGACGTGGTGAGCACCGACTGTCTATGGCACCTCCAGGGGCTGAGCTTTCTCCTTCCTTCTTTCCTCACAGCCATCTTTGGGTGAGGTCATCTGGGCTGGATTGATGATCCTGTTTTAGGGAACCATCTCTTGCTACATGTACAGGTCTCCCTCAGACCCTGAACCGATGCCCTCTTGTGCACCTCTGTCTACGCTTGAGATAGGGTCCCTCTTCATGGGGTCTGTTGCATGGGAGCCTGGGGGGCCGCCTATGTCCCAGTGTGTTAGTCGCCACACTCTCGAGATCATAACTGCCCCCCGAATAGGGCTCACACATCGCTGTGCAAATACCCCCTGCCCCTCCACCTGCCCTGAGCCTCCTCTTGCCTGCCTGGATGGCTGAATTAGAACCGGGTGCTCTCCTTGAATCCTCTGGCACCCGCCCTGCCCTACTTCATCCCTAGCTCCGCCAGCCCGAGGCACTCTGTTGGCAAGGGTCTCCTGAGAGACCCTATACGGCCAGCAGCGTGCTGACCCCTTTTGGGCCACACGCAAGCCAGGAATGTCTTCTCCTTCCTGTTCCCTCCCTTCATGATTCAGAAAACTTCAAAATTCTGCCATTCCCAGGGCTGGGCGGCTTCTGTTGGGTGTGGTCTGGAGCTTGCCTTCAGTGGTAGAAACACCATGATCAATTTAAGCACTGAAAGCACACGTTCAGCCCTGCAAACGTGCAGCTCTTCCAAATGCGATCTCTTTAGGACCGAGTGACTCACTTGTCTTTCCCCCTTGGATGCACGGTGTTATATGCCCATGCTGCCTACAGCTTGTCCCAGGGTGGCACAGAAGCTCCCTCTGAATGGCCATGAAGGTCACCTGCAGCTGGGGATGGCCACAAGAGCACCTTTTCCTATGTAATCTAGGGGAAGGGAATGCTGGCGGTTCTCATGAGGTGCAGAGAAACTTCTCTTCCCATCCGTGTACCCATGAGGGGGCAGGGTGACAACCACCAGGATGCATGGGTTCTGTGGTCAGGTGGTGGACTATGAGGCTATGCACACGGTCCCATTACTTCTCCAACCACTGCCTTCCCCACGCTGTCTTCTCAGTGAGAACAAGTCTGATGACTCTATTTAAAATGTAACTGACTTGGGGCACCTGGGTGGCTCAGTCGGTTGAGCGACCGACTCCAGATTTCAGCTCAGGTCATGATCTCACGGTTTGTGAGTTGGAGCCCCACATCAGGCTCTGTGTTGACAGTGCGAATCCTGCTTGCAATTCTCTCTCTTTTCCACTCTCTGCCCCTCCTTCTATCTCTCTCAAAATAAATAAAGTTTTAAAACAATGTAACCTGACTCTAGGATTCCGGAGCTCTCTTCCCTAGATCTCTTTTTCGCCAGAGCACTTAAATCTGCAGCCCACTACACAAAACGCAGTTGTGAGGCTTCTTGTTTATTTTGTCTCTCTCCACTAGAATTTAGTCTGACAAGGTCAGGCAGGGACTTTGGTCTGTTTTGTTCAGGATGTGTCCCAACCTTCTAGAACGGTGTGGGCACGTCGTAGGTACTCAACAAATATTTGTTAAATGAACGAATGATTCACTCCTAAATGTTTCTGGTGGCTTTCAAATGTGTTCGCTAATACTGTGATGATGCTCACTTCAAAAGTCAAGTGAATTCCCTCCCTAGTTGAGTGATGGACTCCCTTCCAATGAATAAGATGTGACTTCTAAGACGGTCATAAAAAGGATAGCTTTCACCTGGCTCTCCCTCATGGGTCACTCACTCTAGGGGAAGTTAGTGGCCTTGTGAAGACATTCAAATAGCCTGAAAGGCCCATGTGGGGAGAAAGAGAGGCCTCCACCAACGACAGCACCAACCGGCTGGCGGTGTGAGACAGCCATCTTGGAAGCAGGCTCTCCAGGAGACAGCGACCTGAGCCAACATCGTGACTCTAACCTCAGGAGGGAACCCAAGTCAGAACCGCCCAGCTAAGGCACGCCTGAATTCCCAACCCACGGATATCGTGAGGATAATAAATATTTATTATTGTGCTATCCCATATGTTGGGGGGATAATTTGTTATGCAGCGATAGCGACCTAACACAATTTCAAGGTCACCTCGTGCGCTTAAAATATGACTTGCATTACATATACCCCCAACTTTGCAAGGAAGCAATGCTGTATGAAGTGAGGTCCACATCCTGATACGTAAATGGAGGTTGTGGAGATTTGATGGAGAGAGAACAGGCTTGGGGATATGAAATATAAAACAGTGTCAGATGGTCTCCAATCTGGCACTTATCCTGGGAATATCATTTTAAGGCAGTGCGTCCCTGGGAGAAGTGAGTGTTTGCCAGGAAGTTGGTACAGAGACTGGAGCCCTAACCCAGTGGCACGTGTTGGGTGAAAACACTTGTTGGCTTATTCCAGCTCCGGTTGTTGGTTTCCTCACGGTGCTGGCACGTGGTGAGGCGCAGGCTGGGACCTGCCCAACAGCTCCCGATCTGGACTGCACAAAGACTGAAGCTGTTGTTGTTGCCTTCCTGTAACTCCAGAGCGACCTTAAATTATATTCCCCAGTGGTGGAATAGCCAGAATAGTACACCGCTGAGGACGTGAATTAGCCCCTGCGGGATACAGAAGATAGAAAATAACCGCTTGGAGAGCTGCAACGTACTGAATCCTCACCAGATAGGCACCTGCCAGTGCTCTGGAGGACATTTCTCTTAGTGCCGTGAATAGTGCCAGACGAGAGACTCTGGGGGCTTCCTGCCTGCCTCCCCGCTTCTGCCACCAGGGATCACCAGCCATGACCTGGTGACTTGGTGTTTGGTCCCCGGAGCGCACTCCTGCTCTTGGCGTGTCTGACTGCACAGCTCAGAGGGGCAGATACAGCCGGTCTGGCGGGGCCATTCAGGCCGTGTGAGAAACTTGGCCCTTATGAGAATGATTGGCTTTTCACAGAATTATTGACGTTCTCCTTTGGCTGAAATTCTCTTATCTGGGAGTTTCACCAGATTAGGGGGGAAAAATTCAAGGGGGCTTTGGTCACTGGCTGTTCAGACTACCTTTTATCAGTCCTATTTGACAGATGGAAGGAAAAAAACCAAAGGCTGAGTGTTTATGAGTATTGCAGTAGGGAAGTCAGAGTGTCTGGGAGACCTTGCTTGCTAGTAGTAATAATTATGGTAGTAGGGAATGTTTATTGAGCATCTGATATCTGCCCAGTGCCATGCTAAGCACTTTATGTCTATTTTCCTACTGGAGACTCATGACTCGCCTATGAGCTAGGTACTATTTTTATCCTCATTGAACGGATGAAGAAACTGAGGTTCAGTACAGTAATTTGCTCAAGATTACCTGACTGAAGGAGGGTCTCATTTCAGGTCTGCCTATGAACGAATCTATGTCCCTAAGTAGTATGTGGTCACTGTCCTGAACGTTGCTGGTTTCTGAGTATCTGCCTGTTTCCAAGGTTGGTAGATGCGTTGCATCTCAAGCCTGTCATATCCAGGCAATGCCTGACACCAAGGAAGGAGAGGGCAGAAAAAAACCAAAGTAGGCCCAGCCCCGAGCTACTCGTCCGCACTGCAACAGATGTTCATGATGATCGTCCTGGCTTATAACGAAAAAGTTAAATCATGTCCTTTGCTTTAAAAGGTAGAGGGGTGAATGGTACGTTTTTGAATGCTTTTCTGCCAAATAATTAATATTTTGGGAAAAGTGTTGGTTCTCAAAGAGGAAAACCTCAACTATGTGGAGTATGCAAAAGACTGCAGGCATTCCTAACACTATTGGTTCAATATCTTTGTGTTACCATTCTAACACAGATGTACATTGAGAAGACACAATTTTCCCATTTTGCAGTATCCTATAAGTGGACCAAAAGAAGGGGAAACTATTCCATTGTGCCATCATTGGCTCCTCCCTCCTCTACGTAGAATTCACCATGGGCTTCTCTAGGCTTGGCTGTCTGGTTCATATAAATAGACATATCGGTCTCTCTACATCGGTCTCTCTCTCTCAGAAATGATTGATGAGGGTCTCGATGCCACAGCTATACACTGATGATAATAATTATGTTTGCATACCCAAAAAACAAGTAATCCAATGTAAAAATGGGCAAAAGACATGAACAGACATTTCTCCAAAGAAGACATACAGACAGCCAACAAACACATGAAAAGATGCTTATCACTTATCATTAGAACAATGCAAATCAAAACCACAATGAGATATCACCTTAACACCTGTCAGAATGGCTACAATCAACAATGGCTGTTGGCAGGGACGTGGAGAAAGGGGAACCGTCTTGCAGTGTTCGTGGATATGCAAACTGGTGCTACCACTGTGGAAAATATTATGGATCATCCTCAAAAAGTTAAAAATAGAACTACCCTACAATCCAGCAAGTGCATTACTGGGTATTTACCCAAAGAATACGAAAACACTAATTCAAAGGGATTCATACACCCCCTATATTTATAGCACCATTATTTATAATAGCCAAGATATGGAAGCAGCCCAAGTGCCTGTTGATTAATGAATAGACCAAGAGGAAGTTTTATGTATACATATATTATTCAACCACAGAAAAGAATGAAATCTTGCCATTTGCAACAACATGGATGGAGCTAGAGAGTCTAACGCTAGGAGAAATAAGTCAGTCAGAGACATACCATATGATCGCACTCATATAGAATTTAAGAAACAAAACTAACATGCAAAAGAGAGAGAAAGAGAGAGACAAACCAAGAAGCAGATTTTAACTATAGAGAACAAAATGATGGCTACCAGAGGGGAAGTGGGTGGAGGACGGTGAAATGGCTGATGGGGATTAAGGAGTGCACTTGTCGTGATGAGCACCGAGGGATATATGGAATTTTTGAATCACTATATCGTATACATGAAATATAACACTGTATTTAAGTAACTGGAATTAAAATATAAACTGAAAAAAATTACGTTTGCAGCAATAATAGTAACCATTCATTGAGTGTCTGCTCTGGGCCAAGGCACTCAGCTAGGCACTTGCATCCATAGTTTTTTAAGCCTCTTAATCACTCCATTGTATTTTGTCCATTATATACATCAGAAAACTAAAGTGCAATGAGCTCAAGCAACTTGCTTAAGATTTCAGACACAGTAAGTTGTTTAGGCACAGATTTGCATACTAATCTTTTTCCGAAATCCATGTTTTTCTGAGACAAACTCCTGGCCTGAGGTCATGATAGGCAGGGAAGAATACCCTGGACGGGGCATCTTCATATGTAGAGAGAAAACTGAGAACAACTTCTATAAATATAATATTATAAAGTTAGGTTGATTACACACACACACACACACACACACACACGTTACTCATTATGAGCACCATCCTTTAAATTAGTCATCCATGGGGCACCTGGGTGGCTCAGTTGGTTAAGTGTATGACTCCAGCTCAGGCCAAGATCCTGTGGTTTGCGGGTTTGAGCCCTGCATCAGGTTCTGTGCTGACAGCTCAGAGCCTGGAGCCTGCTTCAGATTCTGTGTCTCCCTCTCTTTTTGCCCCTTCCCTGCTCATGCTCTGTCTCTCTCTTTCTCTCTCAAAAATGAATAAACATTAAAAATATATATATATAAAATAGTCATCTTTGAAGTCATCTTTGGAAGACTATTACTCCTTCCAAACACTATCTAAGGGGCGCCTGGGTGGCGCAGTCGGTTAAGCGTCCGACTTCAGCCAGGTCACGATCTCGCGGTCTGTGAGTTCGAGCCCCGCGTCAGGCTCTGGGCTGATGGCTCGGAGCCTGGAGCCTGCTTCAGATTCTGTGTCTCCCTCTCTCTCTGCCCCTCCCCCGTTCATGCTCTGTCTCTCTCTGTCCCAAAAATAAATTAAAAAACGTTGAAAAAAAAATTTAAAATGCTTGCAATTTCTCTTTGAAAACTCTACTCACATTTAGCTTACATTCCCCACTCCCACCCCCACCCCCCAGTCCTGGTTTCTTTTGGTTACAGCCAAATTTGACCAAATAATGGTGTTTCCCATCTTGTTCACATACCTTGGTCACCAGATTTACTTCCAAATGACTTCAATTGTTTCCAAATCACCAAATCCACTCACGGAGGAAGATTTGAGGCCAGGAAGATTTGAGAATTTTTTATAAAATTCTGCAGCAGGCTCTAGGGATAATTTTAAAATACAGTGAGCCATGGTAGCACGGTTGGAAAAAAAAATTTGCTATTTGGAAATATAAGCTCTGATTTATTTGTTAAAATAATAAATAAAGTCATATTATTTGCAGTCACCAGCTTATTACACTAACCCCTCCCTGGCTCTGCTTTCTCTCCTTACACTTTGTTGGTTGCTGTGGATTTCTCCATTGAGATGGAATTTGGAAGCCCATCAGTGAGACGACATCTCACTTGATACAATAATAATTGCAAAGGACTGGATTTCATGATAACCTAGTGCCTTGATTCTCCAGTGAGGGCAGAGCTTCCTTCAACATTCATGGGATCGCTTCTCACCCAAGGGGTTCTTCATGGGCTTCTGATTTGAATCTAGGGAAACTGGTGTGGGTAATGAGTGAGAGAAACATGGGCTTAAAGAAGCAATGTTTTTATGGGTTGGAGATGTTTCTCAGATCAGGTCAGTGTAAAAGCATAATGGAGAAGGAAAAGGTAAGAGTAGCCAAGAGAACAGATGATGTGATAGATATTTGTGGCATTCTCTTTTGTTCTCTTTTAGGATCCCCCATCCTGGGCTTCAGTCATATCCCAGTGGTATAAGCCTAGTTGTTGGAAAGTTAATTTTCTTTGGCTCTCCCCCCAATTTCAACCAAGGCCAAGCCCTGATTGTCACTTACCATCCATGGGAGTTTGCACTAACCCTCACAACTGAAATGGGAGCCCATGGAGAAAGCTCAAGAACTCTGAAAAGAAATGGTAATGTAAAAAATACAGTGACTATATCTTCTCTTCTATCATGCATTTTCTTTTAACACAGCAGATATAATCACCTAGGGGAGAACTAACATTTGTTGAGAAGATGAAAGGCCTTAAGCACATTGCATGCCGTATCAATCAAAATGCCATCAGGAAAACAGAAATTATAATAGGTATTTTAACCAGAGGGTATTTAATATAGTGAATGGATTTCACATGTGTTGGAATATCCAAAAGAAAGCAGTGAAGTCGGTAAATACAGGGAGCAACTTAGGGCTGGGGGGAACAAAAGGAAAGAGGTATAACCTAGGAATGTAGAGGAAGAGCCACGATCTTTGTTGCTGGGCTGCTGTAGGACCATCATGTACTTGGCACTAAGATTGCCAAAGGGCGCTGGGTGGCTGGTGACAGAGCCTGTAGGAAGGGGCAAGACTCTGGTCTAAAGTTGTTAGAGTGGTAGCTGTCCTAAGGAAGGTGGAAAGAGGAAGGAAGTCCCTTCCTCTCTCCTCCTGCCTCCCTGTCTCCCAGTTGTGCCTCCCAATTGCAGACCCTAAGTGGAAATCAGCTCGCAAGGGAATCTGGGAAATCTCATTTTCAGAATCTAAGCCCGTAGCCTTACAGATCAAAGTATAAAGGGTGTGCGTGGAACTGAGAGATCATTGACAAGCACGATGAGTCAATTCACTTAATACTCTACAAAACTGTGAATACATAGAAGAAACAAAGTTCAGACCAGGGTCTAATACCAGAATCCTTGCTCTTGTAGTAAGTTCTAACTCAGTTTGCATTTATACTTTGCCCTTGCCTTTTTTTTTTTTAATCTTAGCATTTATTTAGTGCTGGCTGTGTGCCAGTGCTGTGCTAAATGCTCAGGTTCTGCTTATCCTATTAAAGTTTTGAAACAGTGCAGGTAACATTGATGAAAAGTTGCCCAGTAAACAAGAGGATTAGAAAACTAAATAAGAATAAACCTGGTTTCTTGAGTTGCAAATGTGTGCATATATGTATGTACATATAAATTTTTTTTTTCTTCTTCCAACTTTTTTTTTTTTTTTTAATTTATTTTTGGGACAGAGAGAGACAGAGCATGAACGGGGGAGGGGCAGAGAGAGAGGGAGACACAGAATCGGAAGCAGGCTCCAGGCTCCGAGCCATCAGCCCAGAGCCTGACGCGGGGCTCGAACTCACGGACCGCGAGATCGTGACCTGGCTGAAGTCGGACGCTTAACCGACTGCGCCACCCAGGCGCCCCTACATATAAATTTTTTATATTATAGAGATTAAACTCTTTATATATACTTATATAAGTAAATTAATATGTGTATGTATTTATATAAAACTGTATATACATAATTACATGCAGACCACTTAGGTGAAAAAATACTATAATCAAAGAAGAATAAAAATATTGTCCTAGATTGTTGAACATGTCATTCTAATCAACTTCAATTCATTTCAGAGAGTAATTGTTAAATACATATGTGTGCTCAGCACTGAGCTAGAGACCATGAAGGATACAAGAAAAATATATGATGAGGACCCTGTTCCCAAGAAATGTGCTGTCTAGTTCTGAAATTAAACCTTAGCTATATAGGACATCATGTACAATGAAAACATAAAGGTCAAGGGACGCCTTGGGAAGTCACTGAGGGCTGGGATTGTCAGGGAAGGTTGTCAGGAAGGGAGGAGACGAGGCAGAGGGGGCAGTGAAGGCAATACGGATGTGGAGAAGTGGACAGACCCTTCCACGTTAGGGAAGACCATGAGTAAAGGCTCAGAGGTGGGGCACGAACTCAATGTTTTATTGTTTTATTATTTTTTTAATGTTTGTTTACTTTTTGAGAGAGAGAGAAACAGAGCATGGACAGGGGAGGGGTAGAGAGAGAAGGAGACGCAGACTCCAAAGCAAGCTCCAGGCTTGAGCTGTCAGCACGGAGCCCAACGCGGGGCTCGAACTCACGAAGCACAAGATCATAACCTGAGACGAAGTCAGGCGCTTAACTGGCTGGGCCACCCAGGAGCCCCACAAACCCCCTGTTTTCAATGGCAGCAAAGGCACTGGACATATGAGTGAAAGAAGGAACATTAGTTGGATGGTGGGCCTGAGTCCTAGTTGTCTCTCTCCGTGTCCATTCTCCCCTTTTTCTGTTCGGATGGAAGGTTAACCTGGGCACAAGACCAGCCTTCCTTGCAGCTAGGTGTGACAGGGCCACTAGATTCTGGCTAATGGGATATCAGCAGCAGTGATGTGTGAAATTTCCAGGCCATGTTCCTGAAAGGAAATGAGTTTGTCCTCCATTGGTCCTATTTCCCTTCTCCTCCAGGAGTGCGGATGTGCTGTTGAACCATTTTGGACATTGTACATAAGGACAACATCCTAAAGATAGCACACAGACTCTAGAAAGAGTCTAGACTCCCAACATCGACAAACTGCCGTCCCAACCCTGGAGCACCAACAGGGATTGATAAATGAGAGGGAGGATTCCAACTGAGAGCCACAGGGGCGTCTTCTGCTCTTGGGCATCCATAGCGCTGTTTGGAGATTCTGGCATTTGTTCCTCTGAGGTAGCAGTAGATCCTCCAAAAGTAGCCTCGCCTTGTCCACACATCTGCATAATTGCTACTAAGAGTATCTTTTGGGAAGGCCGTTCAGAGAACCGAAACCACAGTGAGAGGATCGGTTTTTCTCTCCATATGTTAGGCAGGGACACCCAAGTTTCTGGCCAACCATGTTCTGAAGGAATATGAGACTCGCTGCAAATCCAGAAAGCTGCCGTAAGATCTTACAGTTGGTGTGGGGGAGGTATTAAAAAACACTAATATTTCTGGAATGGAAGCATGGATTGAATGCAATAAAGATATCACAACCTAGGACAAATTGCCTTTGAGATCAAATACGTCTTGTGGAGAGGACTGGACCTGTCTTTTTGGTTGTCTCTTTTCAAAATAATCCCCACTGAAGGGCGAGTTGTTGCACTGGCTCCAGATCTGCAGCATCTTTCTCTTTCCCGGTACAGCAATAAGCAAAGATCCTAGAACCAGACTTGGGGAGAAGATAGCCCTGAGGCTATCTTTGAGATCAGGCTCTTTGAGAATCGTTCAGGATTCTTTCATGTTGGAAGGTGAAGTGTCATTAAAAAAAAAAAAAGGTGAAATTCACCCAACAAAAACTATTTCAATTTTTTTTATTGTATGTGTGTGCATGTGTGTGTGTGTGTGTGTGTGTGTGTGTGTGTGAGAGAGAGAGAGAGAGAGAGAGAGAGAGAGCAGAGGAGGGGTAGAGAGAGAGGGGGGACAGAGGATCCAAAGCAGGCATGCAGGGCTTGAACTCATGAACTGTGAGATCATGACCAGAGCTGAAGTTGGACACATGACAGACCGAGTCACCCAGGTGCCCCCCAAACTAACCATTTTAAAGTGAATAATTGAGGAGCATTTAGTATCTTCACCATGTTGTGCAACTAGCTAGAAAAGTTCAACGCGTTTTCATCATCCCAAAAGGAAACCCTGTACCCGGTAAGCAGTTAGTCCTCATTCTCCCCTTTCGGGCCCCTGGCAACCACCAATCTGCTTTTCATCTCTATGGAAATACTTGTTCTGGGTGTTTCACATACATGGAATCATACAGTATGTGATCCTGGGTGTCTGGCTTCTTTCTATTTTTATTATTGATTTTTTTAATGTTTATTTTTGAGAGAGAGAGAGAGAGAGAGAGAGAGAGAGAGAGAGAGGCGCAGAGAGGCAGGGGGACAGAAGATCGAAGCTGGCTCCATGCCATCAGCGCCGTCAGCGAATAGCCCTGCGTGGGGCCTGAACCCACGAACTATGAGATAATGACCTGAGCCGAAATCAGACACTTAACTGACTGAGCCATCCAGGCACCCCTTCTTTCTTTCTTTTTTTTAATGTTTATTTAATTTTGCGTGCGCGAGAGAGAAAGAGCAAGCACACAAGCAGGGGAGAGGCAGAGAGAGAGAGAGGGAGACAGAGGATCCAAAACGGGCTCTGTGCCGACAGCAGAAAGCCCGATGCGGGGCTCGAACCCCGGAGCCCTGAGATCATGACCTGAGCCGAAGTCGGAGACTCAACCCACCGAGCCGCCCAGGGGCCCCCTGGCTTCTTTCATTTAGCATAATGTTTTTGAGTTTCATCCAAGTTGTGGCATGTGCCAGTGCTTCACTCCCCTCCGTGGCGGAATCGCATTCCAGTAAATGCATACGCCCCAATTTGTTTATCCATCCATCTGCTGAAGGTCATTTGGGTTGTCTCTACCTTTGGCTGTCGTGAACGGTGATGCTATGAACACGTACGTACAAGAACTTGCTTGCACACCCACTGCCATTTTAATGAATATATAAAACTCAGGACTCAGGTGAGGAGGAATTAGCATCTGAAAGTCCAAATTCTCATTCTTCCCCACGTCAGAGGACAGGTTGCCGGGAAGGGGCTGCTACATCCACCAGTGTTGTTCTAATGGGCCCCCAGAGGTGCGTCGCAGAGTGGCTCTGAGCGTGAAGGAGGCTGGTAGAGTCACGGGCCCTGACATCTGTCTTCACTGCTGCCATTTCCTTTCTTTGAAAATCCAGGCAGGCACGCGGTCGAGTCACACTGAAGGCCCACGTGTGCTTTGCCGGGTGCTCTCTGCCCGGTTGGTCTCTTCATTGCCAGTTGTCCTCGCACCTTCTGAAAGGTGCCTTCCTGGCGCTAGCAGAAAAACAAAACTTTCCGGGTTAGACCAGAAGGGACCCCAGGCCCCCGAATGAGAGCCAGAGGACAACTACGCAAAGGGACGAGTTCTGTAAAAATAGTAACCGCTGCTGTTTATTGAGTATTGAGCATCCGATCCATTCAGCAGCCCTACGAGCCATCACCCCCATTTTACAGATGAGGAAATTGAAGTTAATTCAAGCACAGCTGAGGCCTATGCAAATACAAGCGTATCTCGGAGATACTGTGGGTTTGGCTCCAGACCACTGCAATAAAGTGAGCGCTGCAATAAAGGGAGTCAAATGAATTTTTTGGTTTCCCAGTGCATATAAAAGTAACGTCTACACTGCACTGTGCTCTAGTAAGTGTGCAAGAGCATGACGTCTAAAAACAATGTAGATACCTTAATTAAAAAATGCTTTATTGTTGGGGCGCCTGGGTGGCTCAGTCGGTTAAGCGTCCGACTTCATCTCGGGTCATGACCTCGCGATTCGGGAGTTCGAGCCCCATGTTGGGCTCTGTGCTGACGGCTTGGAACCTGGAGTCTGCTTCAGATTCTGTGTCTCCCTCCAACTCTGCCCACCCCACCCTCCCGCCACTTGCGCTGTCTGTCTCTCTCTGTCTCTCAAAAATAAGTAAACATTAAAAAAAAATAGTTTCTAAAAAAGAACTGGTCGGACCAAGGGATGCGGGTGGCAATCAGCTGTGAAGCTGCCCCTCCCAAGATGTTTTGATTATCCCCTGATCAGTACCCAACATGACGCCTACCATGTGGTTTGTTCTGGATAAAGAGATCTTAAGGCCAGGGGGTGGGGGTGGGGTGGGAGTGGGGTGGGGGGGGGGGTGGATGAATTCACACACACGTGCATGTTATCACAGCTTCTCTGTGGCCAGGACACTTCGTCCGCCTCATCTCAGGCAGCCTGCCAGTGTATGTTATCTGGACCCACAGTGCCTCAGACAACTTCTAAGGGCCACCAAGAGGGTATATTAGTTTCCTGGGGCTAATCTATCACAAATCACCACAAACGTGGCAGTTTAAAACGGCAGCAATTAATTCTCTCCCAGTTCTAGAGGCCAGAAAATTGACATAGGCGTCTGAAGGCTCTGGGGGAGTAACCTTCTTGTCCTTTTCCGGCTTCCAGTGGTTCCAGGCACTCCCTGGCCTGTGACCCCCAATACCAGTCTCTGCCTTCGTCTTCATGTGGCCTCTTTCTGGAACTCCAGTGCCCCTCTGCCCCTTCTCTTACAAGGAAAACTGTTATTGGAACTAGGCCCACCGGCACAATCAAGATTATCTTATCCCAAGATCCTAAAGTTAATTATAACCAAAAAGGCCCCTTTTCCACATAAGGTCATATTCAAAGGTTCTAGGGATTAGGGCATGAGCATACCTTTGGAGGGCAGGGCAGGGGGGCATTATTCAACACACTATCAAGGGCCCAAAGCCTCAACAGAGATAAAGAGAAACCATTGGTTCCAGGGTGGCTAATCTTCCTCTATGGTGTCACACAGCATGTTACTGCCAGGTCCCAGCACTCTCCCCCTGCAACCACGGTTGACCGTAAATCTGTGAAGCCATCACTGGGCACCCCAGGAATTAAGTGAAGAATGTTCAGATTTTCCAGGCTGCCTGTTGGGCCTTCACAAGAATGGTCCAGCTGAACGAGGCCATGACGAGCTATCTTGGCTCATTTTACGAGCTCAGTAGAAATGCCTTGATAAGCCTGGAGGTTGGACAGGTAGCAAATCTTCTCTAGGGGACAGGGGGCAGGAGGTAGAGGGCTGGACAGGGGAGTAATAAGGTTGGGCTGGGTTTTTCCTAACCTCCTTCTGTTTGGCCACTCTGAAGCCATATTTCCCTTCCCCTTCTCTCAGCACCAGCCTTGTTCTTCAGCAGTCTTCAGCACCTGGACCACTGACCCATGGGCTCCAAAGACCCAGGCTACGGTCCTGGGAATGTGTAATGGTCTTTGTGTGTCAGCTCGTGTCAACTTCTGCTAAGGTGACCAGATATTTAGTCTAACATCGCTGTAGATGTGTCTATGGGGCTGTTTTTAGATGAACTTTATATTTACATTAGTGGATTTTTGAATAAAGCAGATTGCTCCTCATATGTGGGTAGGCCTCATGCAATCAGATGGAGGCCTGAATGGAACAAAAGGCTGGCCTCCCCTGAGCAAGAATAAATTCTGCAGCAGATGGCCTTTGGACTTGAACCACAACATTGACTCACCCCTATGTCTGCAGCCTGCTGGCCCATCCTGCAGATTCTGGACTTGCCAAGCATCCGTAATCATATGAGCTAATTTCTTAAAATAAATCTCTCTTTCTATATATGTGCATGTTCTATTGATTCTGTTTCTCTGGAGATTCCTGACTAATACAGAGTGGCCTCCACTTTCCCAGCCTGGATAGCAACCTTCTCAAGGGTGGGGGTGCTCAGCCCCATGCTCCTTCTCTCTCCCTTTGATCTCCCTCCAGACCTTGCAGTTTCCAGCTCAGAGAAAAGCTGCCTTTTAGCATGGAGACCGATAGGTCCTATTGGGTCTGTACTATCGTTCTCTTTGTTTCAAACTGATGATTGTAATTTCACCCCATTCAGGGGCCATCCCATCCACCAGCTCAGTAGGGTTCATGGAGAGGAAGCATCTGAGGCTAAGAAATGTCAGAAAAGGAACAACGGTCCCGGCCCAGCTGGGGTCTGGAGGGGTCTGCCAGGCTGAGCTGAGTGGAGAAGGACAGCACCCATGTGAAAGAATAGAGACTATGGCCTGGGTGGCAGCTAATCAAGTTCTCCCTTGTCAATTAATGAGTTTAATAAAATCCTTGACATGCGATCATTTTATATCTATATGAGACTCATGATTTTACCTCTTTAATTAAAAATAATTATCCTTTAATAGAGCCCAACCTCTCTCAACTCTCCCCCAAATGAGATGAAATCATAACAAAAAAATCTATTAACATGTATTAATACTCTAGAGTTTTTTGTTTTTTTGTTTTTTTTTTTCAACGTTTTTTATTTATTTTTGGGACAGAGAGAGACAGAGCATGAACGGGGGAGGGGCAGAGAGAGAGGGAGACACAGAATCGGAAACAGGCTCCAGGCTCCGAGCCATCAGCCCAGAGCCTGACGCGGGGCTCGAACTCACGGACCGCGAGATCGTGACCTGGCTGAAGTCGGACGCTTAACCGACTGCGCCACCCAGGCGCCCCAATACTCTAGAGTTTTAATATGTACACAGAATGGAACTAAACCCTACAAACGAGTAGGAACATTCTCAAGATTTCCTACCCTTTTTTAAAATTATGCACAGGTTTATTGACATTAGGCTGAATTTAAAAATCGAATTAAGAAGATGAGCGTATCTCGATGCAAGAGAGGAAAATGACATTGTGTCATCTTGTCAGAAGAGATGGTATGTTTTCCCATTTGTTGATGTGTTCTGCTGTGTATTTTTGGAATGTTTTGCTCACTGACATATATATATGTCAATATATAATTGACATATAACATATTAGTTTCAGGTGTACGACATAATGATTCAGTATTTGTAGATGTTGTGAAATGATCACCATAGTAAATCTAGTTAAATTGCATCACTGCATAGAGTTACAGAATTTTTTTTTTCTTGTGACGAGAACTTCGGAGAATTGCTCTTAGCAGCTTTCAATATGCAATACGGTGTTATTAACGAGAGTCTCCATGCCTGATCCCTCCCCCTCTTTATCTTCAAGACGCCATATTTGGAAGGACCAAAGACATGCATCATACACTTGCCTTTTTCCCTTCTTTCAGTCTAGGCCAGTGGTTCTCAGCCTTGAGGTTCATAAGAAAACTGGAATGTTGTTGCTAGGACTATGAGTACTACTTACGAAAGCAACGGAAAGAGCTTACCGTATCTTAAGAAACGCCTACGGTAATAATGACAATATGAAGATTTTTGTCTTTCGTGAATCTGAAGCTACCAGACCACTCCTTTCCCCCATAAAATACGACTGCACCACAACCGCATCAAGGTGTCTGAGGCTCTTAGGCTCTCAGTTGCGTTTCTCTCCTATTGTACTTCCCTGGGAAGGCAGGTCTCGGGTACTGGAGGTGCTTTTTTTTTTTTTTTTTAATTATTTTTTATGTTTATTTTTATTTTTGAGAGAGAGACAGACACACGGAGTGAGAGCAGGAGAGGAGCAGAGAGAGAGGGAGACACAGAATCTGAAGCGGGTTCCAGGCTCCGAGCCGTCAGCACAGAGCCCTATATGGGGCTCGAACTCACGAACCGCGAGATCATGACCGCAGCCGAAGTCGGACGCTTAACCGGTCTCTGAATCTGAGACCAGTGTCAGGCTCTGTGCTGACAGCTCGGAGCCTGGAGCCCGCTTCAGATTCTGTGCTTCCCTCTCTCTCTGCCCCTCCCCTGCTTGCAGTCTCTCTCTCTCTCTCTCTCAAAAATAAAGAAACATTAAAAAAATAATAATAATAAATAAATAAATAATTCTTGAGGTGAAATTCGCATAACAAATTTATAGCCATCTTAAAAATGTACGGTTGAAGGGCACTTAGTACATTCACAGTGTTGTGCCACTCTCACCTCTATGAAGTTCCCAAACATGTGCGTCCCCTCAAAAGGAACCCCGTAGCCATTAACAGTCATTCCCTACTGCCCTGTCCCTCCCAGCCCTCGGAAACCATCAATCTGCTTGCTATCTCTATGCTTTTCCTTATTCTGGACATTAACGCATACGTGGAAATCAACCATAAGACTGCAATTTCCACTCCTGGATCTATACCCCAAAGAACTGAAAACAGATACCCAAACAGGTATTTGTACACAAATGTTGACGGCGGCTGGAACAGTTATGTCTTCCCGGGAACCCTCTGCGGGCTTTCTTGTGGTTCTACAGGTAAATGTCTCTTCCTCTGAGAAAAAGCAACAGTGAGGACAGAAACAAGAGAAAGACAGAAGCCGTACCCAGTTACCCCCATTGGCGCTCTGCTTCCCCGGGCACAACAATCCAGCGTGACCGGTGAATGTTACCCACTGGGGGTTCTGGACAACAATGAATCAAATACCCCCAGAAGAGGGAGGCTTGGCAGACACATTCGGGTGGCTCACCAAATTCCCAGGAAGCTGGGAATGCCTGCCCTGGAAGCCACAGAAATGGGGGAGTAATCCGGGGTCCCTCCTGCTTAAAGACGAGTGCTGCCTCGAAGCCTGTTATATAAGTGAGCTGGATTTCCAGCCTACGGGGAAAATGCACAGGAGAGCCTGCCTCAGGGCAGGCTTGTGGTCATCATGGTCAACGGTCAGCTAGGAGCTGGAGGCTGGCAGACCCATTGGTAAAGCGGGCCTCTTTCTAAATCTGTTTCCTCTTCGTTAATTGCGGAGCATTTTTATTCTAGCCTTCTGTGGGCTCAGGAGCTTGGCTGGTACTACGCTCCCGGTTTGCAAAGGAAGAAACTGAAGCTGCGGCCTTTTCCAATGTTTTCTTCCCTGCTCTCACTTCTGGCAATTATTATAAAGTGCACTCATTATCCTTACAATGGTTTAGAGATTAAAGCTTAATTCAGTCTGTTATTTCTGTGGCTTTGCCTAATAGCATTGGTACCTGTGCTAGCCCCACTAGGTGGTGAGGCCAACGCCTCCTTAAATCACCAGAGGATGTACTTTGTGTTCTCGTCTTGGCTCCTACCGGTCTGGCCAGAGGCAGTTTTCATAACATTTTAATGGGTCACCAGGGTTTTCTATGGGGACATCTGTCTCCATAACAGGCAAAATGGGACTCTCCTAAGAAGAAAGCCGGCCTGTAGGAAAGTCAGCTTTGACTTCTAAAACGCAGTAGTTGAGTACCTGGTACCCTTTGTTGACAGGCAATGCACATGAAGGTGCTCTCTTCTTCATGTGGCTTATCACAGTGCCCAGTAGGGAAGGAGACAGATCCGGGTTCAAATCGTGGCACGGCCGGTGTTCCATGTGTCATCTAGATGAGTCCTCTAATCGTCCTGAACCTCAGTGTGCCCAGCCGCGAGGTGGGGTGACAGAACTAAAGTTATGTATAATGGAATAAAAGAATTTGAGGACATGCTTGACAAATGATAGGTCCGCTCAAAGATAATAGCATTATTATTCATTTTAGTACTAACAGCTACCTCTAGTCTGAGTTGGCCAAAAAGGATCAGACCATGTGGGGACGTTTTTAGCCTTATAAGCTGTGGCTTATGTGATGTTAGATATAATGGGGCTCTCCAGACCTCAACATGGTCCGGGGTTCTCACCTCCTAAACTGGCCCCTCCACTCCTCCAGATACGTGGTTTATTTAATCATCTGGGGGCTTAGCTAGGTTAAGGCAGCATGTTGAGGTCCACAATGTCTGTGTGGAGGGGGAAGTCCAGAGAAGCCCGTGGCAGGGTGGCGTCGGATGGAAGAGTGGGGAAAGAACGATCTGGTTTTTTTTCTGTATTACTTTCAAAGCTTCTTTGGTTCTAGGAGTTATGTAGATGCTTTTTCTGTGTATCAGCCATTCAACAAATGTTAACTCAGCACCTGTTCTGGCTGGTATGCTAGTCCCTTCTTACACCCGTTCTTACCTCCTTTGTGTCTGCTCTTGGAAAGGTCACTATAAAATAATACAGCGTTTTCTCCCGAACAAGGGGGGAAGGGTATATGAGCCAGCCAGAGGACTGTGTGACCAAGAGGGTGTCTGAGAGGAGGAAAGCAGACAGGGCCAGAAAGGAGATGGGGGAGTAGAGAGCGGTGACATCTGGTTAGCAGAATACCTGCTGCCGCGGGGTACCCCTCTCTGCCCAAGCCCCTGATGCTGCCAATTACCCCTGTGGTAACTCTGCCTTGCAGACAAAGGCGATAGGGGGGGTAGCTGAATAACCCTGGGCAGAATTTCCCAGGGGATTTGCAAATTGCCTGCTTGCATGTGTGTGACTATTTTTTTCATCCTTTGATAGAAGACCTGCTCCCATACTCCCAAGTTCTCGGGCTTCCTTTCTGCAAACACTCCCTCTGTCAGGCTCAGGGGACGAGGGAGATGTGACCCTGGTAAGAAGAACACAGCCAGAGACTGTTCGGAGGCAAAGGAAAGGACACAGAGAGATAGGGGGTGGGGGGTGGGGAGGGGGGTGCCTTCCTGCCTGGCTTGTTTATTGCCACAATTTAGGGAGGAGACACGTGCAAGCGCTGTGCCACTTTCCTTCTTCTCCTCTGTCTTCAGGGTTCCTCTCCCTCAATTGCCCAACAGCCCAGGACAGACTCCCAACTACCAGCCGCGCCCGCAGATTCCCAGCCTGAGAGAAACGTGTTGCTAATACCTTCCGGGCAATTTGTTTAATTAAAGCTCAAAACATGTGTTGGTTCCTGGTATAAGTGGAGAAATGGAAAGAAAATGAATTACCCATGGCCAGGTCTGCAAGTTCTCCTGATTTCTCGTATCCTTTGTTAGCCAAAGGAAGGAGTGACGAGGAAGGACCGTGGCTAGATGTTTAATTCGGCTCAGTAGCACACATGCAAACCAAAAGTTGTGGATGAATCATGGTACACGATGTGAAGCAAAATGTATTACATATCTTATTGTATGTTCGATCCCTACTTGATTAAAATAGCAATTTAACTTATATCGCCTTTGTTGTTTTTGCAACTGAATAAGACCCACTGTCTGGGTGCACCAGTCCCTAGAACACAGGTTTCCAAGACTTTGAGAGTGAGTCCTGCTGTTATACTGATTATTTTTTACGGCATCAACCATTTAAAGGAAAAGAATTGGGGATCTAGTTGAATACAGTATTTAGTAACGCGATATGTTTAATATTATTCATCTATGTCTTCAACCATTCGAGGGAAATCACGTGCAATACAAAACAATATGCCCAGTGTAATCCTCGCCTCCTGCCCCCAAGAAAACAAGGAATCTACCTGTTTTTAAATTTCTGCATGTCCAATAAATCCATTCGATAGATTTTTTTTTAATCTCAAGGTTTGACTTTTTATTTTTTTATTTTTTAAATTTGTTTAATGTTTATTTATTTTTGAGAGAGAGAGAGAGAGAGAGAGAGAGAGAGACAGAGTGTGAGTAGGGGAGGGGCAGAGAGGGAGGGAGACACAGAATCGGAAGCGGGCTCCAGGCTCTGAGCTGTCAGCACAGAGCCCGATGCGGGACTCAAACTCACAAACTGTGAGATCATGACCTGAGCTGAAGTCGGACGCCCAACAGACTGAGCCACCCAGGCGCTCAACTTTTTTTTTTTTTTTAATAAATGTTTATTTATTTTTGAAGAACAGAGAGAATATGTGGGTGAGGGGCAGAGAGAGGGGGATGGGTATCCAAAGCAGGCTCCCTTCTGTCAGCACAGGGCCTGATGCGGGGCTTGAACGCACCAACGGTGACCTGAGCCAAAGTCAGATGCTTAATCAACTGAGCCACCCAGGCGCCCCTCAAGGTTTGACTTTTTAAATGACATGACAGAAGTACCATTCTGTATTTATAAATACACATTTTAAAGGCTTCATTCATTTCCTCACTCATTAAACGTAACTGAGCACTCACTACATGCAGGTGTTGCTGTTGGTGCAGGAGATGCAAATTACATCACTCTGGGTGACTCTCGTCCCCTCTTCCTTAGCCAGTCAACCTCCCGGTAACATCCTGCACCTTGGTATTCGATTAGAGATACCTGATGGGAAAACGGCCCCTGGACACTCTAGAGTTTCATGCATCAACTCGTCAACCTCATGGAAACACACCAGCTTCTCTGTGAGGGGTCCGGCCAAGCCTGGGTATATTCCTAATTGACTGGCACAGGTTGGGTCACGTGACCACACCTGCACCCATCTCTGTGGTTGAGGGTGGGGGGCTCTGATCGGACAGCCTGGCTAAATGTCTACTTGTAAGGGGTGAGGAGGTCAGGTCCTCACGACCCCATGGTTTCCTGAAAGGATAGTTTCCCTAAAACGAGATAAGTAGGAAGGGCCAGAAGAAAAGCAGAGGTACCATAATCTACCCCACCACCCGAACCGCGATTTGGCCACTGACTTCCAGGCCTTCCTTCGTGGTCAGTCTGTCACTGGGGCTAAACTATTTTCCACCCCTGTCCTTCTTCTCTAGCCCTATTGCTGCCTCTTTGGCTCAGATCATCATCACTTTACCCAGATGCCTACAGTGCTCTCCTAACTGGCCTTTTCACTCTAGGCTTGCTCCTCTCCAATCCAGGTTCATCATTCCCGGACTAAAATAGGACCACATCACTCACTGACTACCCCATGCCTTCAGCGTAAAATGCAAGCTTTTTTTTTTTTTTAATTTTTTTTTTTCCAACGTTTTTTATTTATTTTTGGGACAGAGAGAGACAGAGCATGAACGGGGGAGGGGCAGAGAGAGAGGGAGACACAGAATCGGAAACAGGCTCCAGGCTCCGAGCCATCAGCCATCAGCCCAGAGCCTGACGCGGGGCTCAAATGCAAGCTTTTAAAACTTGGCATACGTAGCTTTATCTTGCACCCGGAACCCCTCACCTGGCTTGGGGACTGCTGTTCTGGTGCCCAGCCCCCTGCTACACTGATAACATTGTACCATCTGTTGGCTTGCCTGACTCTCCCCCTAAGCCAGAGCGCTTTAAGAGCCAGGATATCGTAGTCTGGCTCACTCCACCTCATTGGAAACCCTTCGTAGCGCATTTTCCTGTTGGAGCTAGAAAGCTAAAAATTGCATTTACGAGACCGCCTGGCAGCTGGGATATAGAAAGGTAATGTAAGTTCCATCAAGCAGGTATACCTGTATGAGACTTTATTTTTTTTTAACGTTTGTTCATTTTTGAGAGAGAGCAACAGACAGACTGCGAGCATGGGGGAGGGGCAGAGAAAGACGGAGGCACAGGATCCGAAGCAGGCTCCAGGCTCTGAGCTGTCCGCACAGAGCCCCGCGCGGGGCTCGAACCCACAGACCCAGAGGTCATGACTTGAGCCGAAGTTGGATGCTTAACCGACTGAGCCACCCAGATGCCCGTTTGAGACTTTAAATAGAAGCAAAAACTGAAGAGATCTTCTGGCAACCTTGGTGGTGATATCTGATCCTGTGGGGGCAGGTACAGGTGAGTTTCTAAAGTCCGGCCCCCAGCACAGGATGGCTATAATTATGGTGTTTCCGACTAGAACATTGCCTTAATGGAGTTGGTGCTTTTTCTTAGTCTGCAGTTCCCCGCTTCATTGCTGGGACTTGTATAGACACCAAGCCTGGCCCTGGCCCTTGCCACGATTCTGTGAGCGGCACAATTCTCTGGAATAAAACTCTTTCCACAATAAAATAGTGGATGCTATTGTTGGCAATGAAGCGCCCTGATTAATAGAGATAGTGTTTAATGCCATTTTGTGTCCGCAGCACCCGGCACTATGCCTGGCCCGTGAGAAATACCACACGCCTGTTAGCAAATGAACGTTTGAATGGATAATTGTCTCTGTTCCTAGAGTGCTCACTGCGTGCTAAGACAGGCGCGCATGAGAATATTTCAAGGTAGCAGGTTGTAAGAGAGTCACAAGAGTTAAGAAAATGCTAAGGTGGGAGCATCAGGACCGTCTCAAGGAAGGTAATATTTGAGATGGGCCTTTAAGAATGAGTAGCAAGTCGTTGGCTAGATAAGGAGATAGAGGTCATTCCAGGCAGGAGAATGGTATACCCATAGTGCAAACGCATGGGATGGCAGGACACGTTCAGGGAATGTGTGTGGTTGGGTAGGATATGACCCTCTGGTCAGGAGATAAAGAGGGACAGGGCAGGGGAAGCCAGGATGTGAATAGCAACCAAGGTTAGCATTTCTGGTACTTTCCAGACACTGGATCCTGAACTATGTCACATTACCTCAATCCTCACCATTGCTATTACTCTCATTTCACAGGCTGACTTGACCAATGTCATATGGCTGCAAGTGGCAGAACACATTCAAATTGAGCTCTCTCTGACGACCATGTTTTAGACTTTGTCCTGCAACGAATAAGAACCAACGAAGGTTGGACAACGATAGGATTAGATGGTGTTGCCGAAGGATGGGAGAAGGGGAGCTTGAGTAGGTCAGGAGCCCAGAGGAGAGATAGCAGCCACAAGTCAGGAGTGGTGAGAATGGGGACGACTGAATACATCTGAGAATTTTGGTTTTTATTTTTAATTAAAAAAAAAATGTTATGTTTATTTGTTTTTGAGAGTGAGAGAGACAGAGCACAAGCGGGGGGAGGGGCAGAGAGAGGGGGAGACACAGGATCCAAAGCAGGCCTCAGGCCCTAAACTGTCAGCACAGAGCCGGATGCGGGGCTCGAACCCGCGGACCGTGAGATCATGACCTCAGCTGAAGTCAGACACTCAACCGACGGAGCCACCCAGGCGCTGAAAAAATATTCAAAATTTTTTTTTTAATGTTTATTTATTTTTGAGAGAGACAGGAAGAGACAGAGCACAAGCAGGGGAGGGGCAGAGAGAGAGGGAGACACAGAGTCTGAAGCAGCCTCCAGGCTCTGAGCTGTCGGCACAGAGCCCGACGCGGGGCTCGAACTCACGAATCGTGAGATCACGACCTGAGCTGAAGTCGGACGCTCAACCGATGGACCCACTCAGGCGCCCCACTGAGAAATATCTGAGAGGCTGCATAGACAAACTCGGAGACCAACGCCATGTTGCAGAGACAGGAAGCGATAGGAATGAAGAGTGAAGCCGAGACCTGGGCTCAGGCACCTGGGTGGATGGTGGCACCATTCATCAAAATAGAGGAAACAGGTGAAGAAGCTGGTTGGGGCGTTGATTCCTGATATTGGTGTTAGATATGTTGATACAGGATTCCTACAGGACGATAGCTTGGAGACCATCGAGATATCCATTTGTCTGAATCTGTGGTGCCCGTGACCCTGGAGTAAAGCCTGGTGCCCGGGGTGTGTTGGCGGCTGTACAAGCACGTCTGGAATCTGGCCCAGCATCAGGCCGAGCGAGCACAGGGCCTTGCGTCGCTGCGTATTGAAACCGACTTGTCAGGCCACGGAGCTACAGAGAAGAAAGGCTCTGGCTGAGGCAGGCAAGCAGGCGCCCCGCTCAATAATTCAGCACAGAGCCTGTCTTGGCTGCAGAGCTACCATCACAAGGAGCGTTTTTAAAGCCAAACCCGATTTCTGTGCGAAGTCATGCCTGAGCAAGCTGGATCGTCGCCAAAGGACAAGAGAAGGCTCCAGGCCTCTTTATACACAGGCCCTGGGAGATTTGGGTACTTCGTGATAAAGCTGTCAGTCTCCGCAGGGCAGGCATGTGACTCATTTGCATATGTCACTTCCTTCAGCCCGCAGGCCCCTGACTCCAAATCCCAGCGGACAAACAAAGCTGTCCCAAACGACCTCTTCCTATCAGATTCAGGCTTTATTATGCTAGGGGGTCTGGCTGCAGATCCCTTCACTGCTCTGGACCAACTCAGAGCCCCTCTGGCGGAATGGAGCTCTCTAAAAGGAAGGGCACTTCAGAGGGGGGGGTTCAGGCACGGCCCCACAAGGATCAGGGAGTGGAGCAGAATGGCCTGAGCGCTGTTGACATTCTGCCACCAGCAGTCGGCTTCCAAAGCTCTGGGAGAATGGGCCCGTTCCGCCTTCTCGGCACGCTGCTCCCCAGCCGCCCACAGGGGCCGAACTCTGGGTGGTAGCTACCCGAGTCTTTGCTTCTCTCAGTCTCTGCTTCCATGCGTCCTTGATTCGCGCTCGCCTCCTGTGCTACCCATACTTGGGGATCGATTACTTAGCAGGAGACTGTAAGGAAACCTTCACCTGGCATGCACAGCCGTGCCCAAGGGACTGCGCCGATGCTTGAGTGGTTAGTAGCCTAGTTAGGACTGGATTCACGTGGCCTTCCTTCCTCCCTACCTCCCTTCCTTCTTTCCTTCCTTCCTTCTTCCCTCCCTCCCTTCCTACCTTCCTTCTTCTCTCCCTCTTCCTTCCTTCCTTCCTTCCTTCCTTCCTTCCTTCCTTCCTTCCTATTTGGACACTGGGCAGCCTGCTCCTGGTAGAAGGGATCTGGCCTGGGTACTCCAGGGTGCTCTCTTAGCCTGCCTGGCCTCCTTCCCCAAAGGCCAAAGGCATCCGTATTTCAACAGGTCTATAAGCTACTGGCCGAGCCAGCAGCTAGCGGAAACTAGAAATAAAAAAATGTGTCCTTCCCTGCAGGCTGGCTCGTCCCTGCACCAGGATGCCAATCGTGGTGGACAGGACACAGGCTGGAGGTCAGCCCCCACCGCTGCCCCTTATGGCAGGTTCTCTGTACTGGCCACTAGCTTCACGGCTCTGGAGGAGGCCCTCCCCACGAACAGTTTATCAGTGCGCTATGATACGCCAATCGGCAAATTCTGCTTCAGAGATTCTCGATCCCCCCCCATCCCCACTATGTAATTCAGAATAAAATTTAAAATAAAAACAATACTGGCTCATAAAACACAAGCTTACAACAATACTGACTCACAAACTTACACAAGTGTTGAAATTATAACGAACTTACTTGGGATATTTAGATTGCAACATTCTTGTTCGCTAAAGCTGAAACTTTTTTTAGTTTTGTAGGAAGCACCTACTGGACTGGGTCTCAAAGCTCATGTTTAGGGGGCCCACTGGGCAGTCCGGCTCTGGGCCTGGGGCCCCCTCCTGGGTCCCTCTCGGGCCCTGCCCCATCCCTCCTGGATCCTATCATCCTGCCTAAAAGCACAGCTCAGACGTTGGCTGACGGTGCTCACGCCTGGCTTCTACTCCCCACCCCCCCCCACCCCCACCCCGTGCTGGCTTCCTGAGAGCCCTATCCCAGCAGTGATAGTTTTGACTATGCTCTTGTATTTAGACCCCTAACCTTTCCCAACTGTGTCTGAGTCCCAATTCCAGTCTTGTCACGTGGGCTTCCTCATGTTATTACCACTGGACCCACGAAAATCCATCACGTTTTGGGGATCGGGACAGTGGGGCAATTCAGGAAATCTGACTTCCTTCCTGCCCTTTGGTGGTTTTAAACTAAGTCCATAAATAATTTGATACTCCCCCCCAACCACCACTTCTGGAGGTGGAGCTTAGTTCTCTCCCCTAGAGTGTGGGCTGAGCTTCTTTGGATCAGGATGTAGTCTTCCTTGCTCTCTCTCTTGGATCACTTACTCCGGGGGAAGCCGGCCGCCATGCTGTGAGGACGCTCAAGCACCCCGTGGGGAGGATCACGTGGTAAGGAACTAAGGCCTGCCAACAAGGAGCATCTGAGTGAGCTATGGTGGCGGTGGACCCTCCCACCCCAGTCAAACCTCCAAGTGACTGCAGCCCTGATCATGTCCTGACTGCATCCTTCTGAGAGACCCTGAGCCAAAACCACCTGGCCAGGCCATTCCCAAATTCCTAGCCCACACCAACTTTGTGAGATGATAAGTGTTGATTATCTGAAGCCATTTAGTTTCGAGGCGATTTGTTGCCTAGCAATAGTAACTCATATATATCCCAAAGGTGGGACTGGAGAGAGGGACGGCGGAGTCTCGCAAAAACGGTTTTCGGGGCCAGGAGCTTCCGTATCACTCATTACCCCTTTCCCCCGAAGGCATCATATCCCCAGTAGATATGGTTTCCTTGCTTCTCTGTCTCCCAGACAGACTGTGGGCCCTTGAGAGCAGGGGCTCGGCTGACCCATCCTAAATGTAGCCAAGTTCTAAGGATACAAGCTTAAAGGGGCCAGTCACAAAAAAATTCTTTATTTTTCTACAACTCACCCAAATATTTATTTTTGGCATCTGTTCCGAGGGTAGCATACACAGCCACTTCTGGGGACCCTCTTCCTCTCAGATCTTGTTTGTCTCAGCTCCTTCCACGCCCCTGTTGGGTTGTGGGAAGCACTGTGTTGTCTCTGTATGCTGCAGGATGTGGGAAATTCTGCCAGCTGTTCGCGGGTCCTCCAAGGACCCTGGGGACTAGAAGGTTTGCCACTTCTGGGCTTCTTCCCTGGAAAGGAGGCTCAGACACCCCTTCTCCATGTCTCTTCCTACGACCACTGCCTGGTAACACAGGGTTTACCCCACTCACGAACTCTCTTGCTTTCATTTTCACTGTTACTTATTTGCCTCTAGCTTCCAAATCTCTTGTTTAGAACCGGAGACATTTAGGGCCGTGTGTGTGTGTGTGTGTGTGTGTGTGTGTGTGTCTGAAATACCTCCGTTTTTTTTATAAAGCGTTTTAACCTACAGAAAGATCAGAAAATAATATACCTCTGTACCCACTACCAAGATCAAACCGACCTTAGCATTTTGTCATATTTGCTTCAGATCCTCCTCTTTTTAAAAGTAAAATAAATCAATCGCTATAGATAGAGCCCAATACCTCCGCTATCCCCAGCTTCTGCAAGTAATGACAGTGCCAGAGCTAGTGCTCCTCAGTCCCTCAGAAATGTCTGTTTTGTTATAACTTGTTTCTGCACTTAAAACGTATATTCTAGGGGCGCCTGGGTGGCCCAGTTGGCTGAGCGTCCGACTCTTGATTTCAGCTCAGGTTATGATCTCACCGTCAGTCGCGGGATCAAATCCCAGGTGGGCTCCGTGCTGAGGGTGGAGTCTGCTTAGGATTCTCTCCCTCCCCCTCCCCCCCCCGCCCCCTGCCCCTCTCCCCCACTCGGGCACTCTCTCTCTCTCCCTCTCTAAAAATAAAAATGTAAAAAGTATATTCTAGTGTTACATGCATTTACAGATTTTTACATAAAGAGTATCATATTGTACGCATTTGTTTTCTTTTTTCCACTGCATATTAATATTTTCTTTATTCTTAAGGTAGCAATTTACATAAAGCAAAATGCCTTCTTTTCAGGGTCCACCTCTGTGTGTTTTGACAAAGCATGTGACCATGTAATGACCCCCACAACCGAGATGTAGAAATGACCCATCACCCCAAAAAGTCCCTGCTAGGACCTTGGTTGTTGACATCCCAGGCTCTGGCAGATGGAAAGCCTGGCCTTGGTTTTCAGTCTCCGTGGTGTTGTCTGTCTTTCTGCTATCAGTCCACACCCAAAGCAATGCATGCCCGAGGACTGAGGGGGAGATGGCTGGGGAAGGTTAGAAGATTCAGAAGCAGGAATCTGTGCTAATACCCCCACAGCTAAGTCCTACTGCCTGGCCAAAGATAGAGCCACAGGAAATGTCAGTGACTCAGTGAATAAACAAATGAATGAATGAAGCCATGTAAGAGGAGGCTGGTGGGAGTTATTTTCTTCTCCAGCCTTCCTGGGTATCAGGAATCACCAGAGACTTCATGCCTGGGCAGTGGATCGTCTGTGTCCTTCTGCCAGGCTGCAGCCCCAGCCGCCTGGGGGTTTTTGGCTCCCAGCCGCTGGGGGAGGTGGGGATTGACTTCATTCCTATCTCCAACATGCTCAGTGCAGTCTTGTAGGCTCTTTCTGGGACACGAAAGGGTCTCCTGGGCCCACCCCTGCTCTTGTCTGTCAGGATGCTCCCAGTGAACCAGTAGCTCAGGGCTTTTCTCTCCATGAGAAAAAAAATAAATGAATCCACTTGGGCTCCTAATTATAAAGTGGCAGCAAAGGATCCCTTTAGACTCCGTTAACTATAAAACTTAACCTTCTCGGGAAAGGAGATCAATACTCCTCTCTTCACTTTCTCTGCAGCCCAAGAATCTGTATCAGCAACTTTGGCTCTCAGCATGGTACGTGCTTTCAGAAGAAAAAAAGTCCTGTGATTGATTAGTTCTAATGTCTCTTGTGAGAGAGGGACAGAAAGAAGGAGAGAGAAATTTAGCTATGCTATATTTATCAACTCTGACCTATACCCTTGATGCTGGTCTATTGCTTCTCTAAGATGTTAGAGACACAGGAGCTTCTGCGGCAAAAAGCCTCTCGTCCTTTTACGAAGACCAAGTTGCCTGATGCTGCCCCACAGCTAGCTGACCTAGAAGGTTCTGTCCGGATGCAGCCACAGTAGCGGCATTCTTTTTTGTAGCTAGGCTGAGAAGATAAGACAACAGCACAGCAATCAGCTTCCTATTACCCCAGACTCTCTGTGCTGGAGGTAAATCAATACAGATTTCTGGACTGGCCTTCATTTCTCATGGAAGGTCCCGAAAGCAAGTCCAAGGGGGCTTTCCTTATTTAGCACCCTGGTGGAGGTGTGTGCTTGTCAGAGCAAGAACGAGCCACACAGGTCCCCCTGTGTCGTTGCTTCCTCTGATGAAAGAAAACAGGCAGCCAGGCCTTGGGAATTCTAAGTTGCAAGGGGAAAAAAGAGAAGTTGCCACTCATATCCACTTTCCTGTTACATGCACTGGCCCTACGGGCTTGTTGACTTCTTGCTTCCGCTAACTGGTCACAATAAAGGATGAAGACCGACTCTCTGGGCTGTAAATAAGAATTAGCTAACGTAACTCGGCACAGCTCTTTTCTCTGCCGCATAGGAAATTCGCAGGTCTGTACTAGTGCCCAGTGGAAGTGAAGACTCTGAATGAAGAGTTTTCCCTCCCCCCCCACCCCAAGGGCTCCTGAGGACCCATGGGGGAGGGGCAAATTTGGGGACCAGCAACCAAGAGAAAGCCCTGAGAGCCAAGCACCCATGGTCTGTAGTCCTCACTGCCGGTCAACGTAGCCTCGCCGTGTCCAGACTACATAAATACTCAGTCAGACTTCTGGGAAGATCTGAGACCCTTAAAGGAGTTGGAGGAGGGTGGGGGAGGCGATCCGCGTAGAAGACGGCATCAGGAAATGCTAAGAGCGAATACAAAAGTCAGCCACAAACGAGGCAGAATGGGTTCTACCAAGCACAGCTTCTGTTCTTGGCTTAGAATTTGCATAGACATTACTTCTTGAGGCGTAAGTCGTGCGGGAATTTGTCTGGGTCAGAATGATCAGAAGGAAGAAACAGGCATCTCTCAGTTTGATTCTCTAAAGTCTCCTCCTTTACCTGGAAATCAAGTATGTCACTTTGAGGCTCCTTCTAAGCCCCAGGAGAGCTCACTGCCCTATCCCGGGACAGATGCTCTCAGGGGCCTCCCATGGGGATGCCATTCTTTGAGGGGTCCCAATTGACGTAGGAGTCGTTTTTGCTAGGAAGCCTTCATGACACCCCCAAACCTGGGCCAAGCCCCCTCTCTGCGCTGCCTCAAACCCCAGAGGTCACTTCCATCAAAGCACATATGACATTGGCTTCCGTATGTGTCCATCTCTCCTGGTAGACTACAGTGACTGGGACAGGCTGGTGTTGTAATCACCATTACAATTCATAGCAAAGTGCCTAGGACATGGTAGGTGTCAAAAAAAAAAACAACCATGTATTGAGTGAACATACGAAAAAGAGTGTTTGGGAGAGCCTCAGAGTGGGATATGCTGAACTGCTGCTCCTAGGGCAGGTCCCTACCAGAAGGTGCCTCTGAGTTCGTCATTTTATTTTTTTTAAGTTTATTTGTTTATTTTGAGAGAGAGAAAAAGAGCACACAAGCAGGGGAGGGGCAGAGAGAAGGAGAGACAGAATCCCAAGCAGGCTCCACGCCATCAACACAGAGACCGATGTGGGGCTTGAACTCACGAACTGTGAGCTCATGACCTGTGCCAATATCAAGAGTCGACGCTTAGCGCACTGTGCCACACCCATCCCTGGGCCTCACACTGCTCTGCCTCTCTCAGGGTCTCCGACTGACTGCCACTTCCTGACTTACCACTGCTTCGTGGTCTATTGCCCAGCCTGGTTCTCCCCTCAATTCACTAAGATTTGGGGGAAGGGTCTCACGGTTTCAAGTTGTCACTCCTTTTTGTCCCCACTTGCTCTTTTTTTTTAAAAAAAAAAGTTTATTTATTTATATTGAGAGACAGAGAGAGAGAGAAGGAGGGACAGAGAGAAAGAGGCAGAAAAAGAGGGAGAGAGAGGAAATCCCAAGTGGGCTCCACACTGTCAGCACAGAGCTCAACCCAGGGCTCGATCCCATGAAACGTAAGACCATGACCTGAGCTGAAATTAAGAGTCAGAAGCTCAACCAACTGGGCCACCCAGGAGCCTCCCCCTCCACCTGCTCTTTCCAATGAGAAGTGCCATAGGCCTTGAGAAGTTTAGCAGGAAGTTACCAGGAGGACAAAGGAGAAATTTCATCCCAGGAAGAGGAAAAAACTAATACAAAGAAGAAAGAAAATCAAGTGAGAGAAGGACAACTAGAAACCTGGGGTGACCTGAGGTGATGTGTAAGGTGGGCTGGGGGAGAGCATGAGGAGTGGGGATGGAAGGCCTTGCCTTGTCAAGAATTTTATGGGAACTCACGAAAACATCTTTGAGCAAAAGAGTTCTTGATTAGTTGTGTTTATATTCACTGTTCCTCATGTTACCAAGGGCTAGTGTCCTTGATAAATAAAGAGCTTGAAATTGATAAAGAAAGTTGATTTTAAAAATCAATAAACTGACTTTTAAACATAGCCAATAACTCCAGAGAAGAAGGTGCAAGAGATATGATTAGCTGGTTCACAGAAAAGGAAATACAAATGGCTCTTTAACATACAAAAGATGTTCAATCTCACTCATCATAAGAGAAATGCAAATTAATTCTCTACACAGATCCCATTTTTACCTATTATGTGGGCAAAAATCCCAGAATTTGATAACACAGTCTGGTCGCAATACCAACCACTGCTGGTAGAAGGTAAATTAGCACAACTCAGGGGAAGGCGATTTGACGATATCTACCCAGATTGTAACCGCTTATACCCTGAGCTCCACTTCTGGGGTTTGACTATAGAGATATACGTGTACACATGTGACATAATGCATATTCAGGGTTATTAATTAGAGCACTGTTGTAATGGTGACATATAGGGAGCCGCTAAGTGCCCATCAATCGGGTACCATTGGGTAGATGGTGATGACAGATTCCGTACAATAGAATATCGTGCAACTGAGAAAAAGAATGAGATGTGCTCATGACAGGGAAGGGATCCGAGATATCCAAGATAGCTACAAGACAGTTAAGAAAAAGGTAGGCCTGCATAAATAGTTGGTGCATTTTGTGTATAACATGGGGGAGGAGAAATGAGACTATGTATTTGTGTTCTCTTGTAAAAACATAAAGGAATTAGGTGAGGTGCAAAATGATTGCCCAAATAGAGGTGAGAGAGGTTTGGAAACCAGGCAGATGGGGGTAGGTGTGAAAAGGAGACTTTTCACTGTGAACCTTTTTATATTTTTTTGAATTTTGAATCCTGCGAATGTGTACCCTATTCAACATATTACAAAAAGATAGTTTCCCGTTTCCATAGTCTTTCTTTCTGAAGACTTCTGTAGCCTGGCTGCCAGAGGAACCCAGCACCTGGTCTGATGACTCACACCATCTCCAGTGAACCCTCAATGTTAAGAAATATTCCCCCCAAGCAAATTCATACATGTCTTTAGAGGACAGGGGTACCGCATCACCCAGCTGTAAGTTATTAGAACTCCCTCGAGGTTGAAAATACCCCGCCCCCCCCATCCTTCTGGGGGCTTGGATTTGGGTTTCTGCCTTTCCCCACGTGCTTCTTTCCCACTCAAGTGGTCATTTTCAGATAGTATCTCTACTTAACAAAGCCAGTGTCTGCCCTTTGTTTTCTGATGTTTTTCTTCCTTGGGCATTCCCTCCCAAAGATGACCTTGCTGAGAAGTTCTTGAGAACTGGTCACTCTTGGTGCTTTGTGATTGCTTGTCCAGACTCTGTACTTGATGCGTATCAAATGCGGCTGCCCAATTTGAACACCTTGTAAAAACATTTAAAAATCACTCGGTGAAAATCCTTCAAACAAGGAACAGCTGGGCTGGAGAAAGAGCCAGCTGGTTGCTCACCACTTTCTCAGAAGTGTGGTGGGAAGCACAGTGTTCAAGAATTCCAGGAGGCGAAAGGCAAAATTAACCTACACCAAGCCCTTTGGTTGGGATGTGATTGCCTGAGAAAATGGCCCTCTTTTGGACCAGCTGTATTTGCAAAATTGCCCTCTTTACAGGGCTGAATCAGAAGGCTCTGGGGGGTGGGTCTGAGCTTCCCTTTTCTTGGCTTAATTGCTCTGACTGTGACACCTTCACTCAGGTCTAAGCTAACTCACTGCACCCATATCCGCTGCAGATGCTGATGAAGTATTTATAAGCTCAGGTCCAACCAGGTTGACTCACTCTTCTGCTTCTCTTCCCTAAAGCTGGCTCTTTGTAAGAATTCTGTTCACTCCTGCGTAGTTTCATTCCCTGGATGGAAAAGTCTGTGGCTTGGTTACACATATGGATTCCCAATCAGTTACAAACTCCTGGGGTGCAGGGACCACCTGTTTTTCATCTTGGTTCCCCCCACAGGTGCTTACCTATGGCTGACCCTCCATCTGTTTGCTTAGTAAACAAGTAAGTGCATGGCTAGGTGGATTTCTAATACTTGTTGTGTATTTAGATCAGCTCTGTCCAATAGAAATTCTGTGATGATGGAATATATAACGGTGCTGTTCATTATTGCACTCACAAGTAGCTGCGGAGCACTTGAAATGTGGCTGGTGTAACTGGGAGACTGAATTCTAAATTTTAATTCATTTTATTTAACTTGCCGCGTGTAGCCAGTGGCCACCATATTGAATGTGCAGATTTAGATTATTGGCTGCGTAATTTGATCACCTACACTAATAGGCTGTGTAGCCTTCTCAAGTTAACTCTTTTTGCTTAACATGGTCTAGAAATTTTCAACAACAGTTTGGAAGCAGTGAAAAAGCATATTCGCACATACCGTGGCATTTGCCATCATCATCATGGGCAAAGAGAGGCCAGAAGGAGAGAAGGTGAATAGAAATGAGTTCTGCCTGCCTTTTTATGAGTAAGTCTTGGGTCCCTCAGGAGTGTAGATGGTCAGCCTCTTGGTTTATGACTCACCTCTTGGTTTATGACTCTACAACTGCTCCAAGCCCTGCCGGCAGGCTGGGCACAGAGTCTGGGCTGAATTCGAGGGACGAGCGTCATGTGGTGAGTCATTCACAGCATTTCTCAGAGCAGGTGTTCTTTGGGAGCCTCCTCCAAGGGCCCCACCCAACCTGCCTTTCCCTGCAGGGGCAACTGTAGCCCGAGGACAGGCATGGAGTTCATTCCTGTTCAGGAATGTCTGGGGTGGTGTGGAGTTACCAGGGACTCGTGCCCGGAGACCCCACAGGGTTTGGATACTGGAGTGGGTTTCGAGCTCCGACTGCCCTGGCAGAGGCTGAAGTCCCCTATGTGGGTACAGCAGCAACTTCAGCAACTTTCATGCCAAACCGGGACCTTTTCTTCAGTACTTGGTCCCTCTGGTTCCACCCCTCGTTGCCCAGGACAGAAAGCAGAGTGTGGTTTCACCAGTGGGCTGGAAAGCCTGGGGCTCCACAGTCACAGCAGGAGCCTGGCTCCAGAGTGGGCACTCCTGTGTGTCTGTGTGTCTGTGTGTGTGAGTGTATATGTGTGTGTGTATGTGTGTGTGTGTGTGTGTGTGTGTGTGTGTGTGTATGATCCCCTAGGTGCCACTATCTTCTAATGCATGCAACAGGACAGAATCTCCACATCCAAGGTGAGCAGTGCCTGTTTCTCCTGTTGAATGGAGAAAGTTCCCTTTGCCTTCTGGACTAGGAAATGTCGACAGAGCAAGTCATGAAAGTGCCCGTGAGGGAGGCCAGGTCACTAAGCCGGAACTCCCAGAGCTGCCAGCATCTTCTACTTTCCAGCCTCACGGAGCCGTCTAGCCCTCCCCAGTCCCACCCTACACTGTCCCTTCTTGGGCTGCCTGTCGTCTCTCATTTGAAAGACAAAACGACTGCAGCACTGGGTCCCTGACACAGCAGAACCCCCACGGTGCCTGAGGCCAAGGCAGTGTCTGGGTACAGTGTTCGATGGGTGGCGAGCCATCTTCCGGATCCCAGAGTTGTTTCAACCTATCTGACGCACCCTGCGGGCCCAGCGGGCAGGGCGGGGGAAGCCCATACTGTACGTGACACACGGGAGAAGCGCCGGTTACCGTTTGCACGAACCACGCCTCATTCAGGGCTCAGGTGAGTGTCGAGGTGACACGTTAATGCACCTCGCCCTCCCTTCGCTCTGCTTCCCCTCCCAGCCTCGTCTTTAAAATCTTCACGGGCTAGGGGCAAGCCTAGGTTTGGAGAACGATTGGCGTCCAGAGACCCGATCATTGCAAGAATCACGTGCTGATAGCATGGTAATGTACTGTCGGCTTGTCAGGCCTTTGCTTCTTGAAATTCCATCCAGCTGCACCTACTTTTCATCACTGCCCTACTTTCTTAGAGTTACTCATCCCTGCAGATGGTGTGGTTCTTTCTGGGCCCAGTGTGACTGAAAAGGCTGCTGGGAGTGGATCACCCTGGTCATTCTGGAAAATTCTAGGTTTCCTGGGAAAGTATTCTGTCCCAGCCTATTTGTGGCGCCGTGCATTTCTTGGGTTGCTGAAGATTAATACCCACAGAAATGATTCCCTAAATAAAGAACACTTCTTTGAGGGCAAGTCTATCTCCGTGCAGCACAGTCACAGAATTGTAGACTTTAAGAACTAGAAGGGAACCTAGAGATCACAGCTTCATTTTTAGGGTAAGAAAACAATACCACAGAGGTCAAGCAATTTGGCCAAAGTCATTGCAGTTTAGAGACAGAACTACTAGAACTCTGAACAGACAACTGATCAAGATGATGCATAAATCAGCAAGTTGGGGGTGACTTCAATTTTTTTTTTAACATTTATTTATTTTTGAAAGAGAGAGAGAGAGTGTGTGAGTGGGGGGTGGGCAGAGAGAGAGGGAGACACAGAATCCGAAGCAGGCTCCAGGCTCTGAGCTTGAGCACAGAGCCCGACAGGGGGCTCGAACTCACGAACTGTGAAATCATGACTTGAGCTGCAGTTGGACGCCTAACCGACTAAGCCACCCAGGTGCCCCAGGTTGCAGTTGACTTCAGATAAAAACAGGGGACTTATTGAGGACTCCTTATTTAGAGGAAAGGATAGGGCTTCAAAATTATTTTGAAAGCCTCTGTTTTTTCCAGCATCAGATACTCTAAATGTTATCAGATATTAAGGAAGATGATAAACACATTCTCTCCTTGACCATAAAGTGTTTTTGCTTTTTCTTTCCCTCTAAATTGCATCAGCTGGATTTGTATAATTTGGGATTCACCTGATTGACTGACTCTGGTCACAGGGGAAGACCCAAGGGAAAGCTACAACTGGGGACAAAACTTGCTCTTCCCTCTCTCCCTGATAATTGCCCGTCAGCTATCAGATGTGGACTGGTATGGTATTGGGACGAGAATGGGGGGAGCTGATACCTTCTTATGAATTAAGCAAGCTTTGGTCAAATGAACCCCTTTGACGTAGGTGAGGGACGTTCAAAGCCTTACTGCCATGGGGATAGGATACACGCAAGATGGGTGAAGTCTCTGCTTTTTCTGTGAGCCACATGGGCCTCCCTTCATCTCATCCTGGAAATGCAGGGGCCAGAGTTTCTCCAAGTAGGATCTGGTAAAAGGATGAGTTCATGCTTTCCACAAGGTTCTTTATAGGTTTTTCACTTGTCCTTCTAGAGGCCATTCCAGTTCTGTTTATGAAAGAGTCGCTAGTTAAGAATCTGGCTGTCATCCATCCTCTATGTTGGGCCAGTGTTGTGGTAGAGATCCTGTTTTCCTGGAGATGTCAGGCTTATAAACTAGTGCCTGGGCTGATGGTTCCTGTCTGTTATTGTCCATGTACCCCAGTGCTGTGTCTACACTCTCCTCTGTTATTCCCCCAACAAGATGTTATGGTCCTTGAGCCCAAATAACAGAGCTTATATTTTCTTTAATTCCCTAGCTAGTCCATAGCCTAAACACATCATACATACTAATAAGCAGTTGACTTGATTTGAGTTTTTAAAGGCTTAAATTAGGCAGGAACATATATTTATAGCAAAATATGTATGTATTGTATATAGAGTAAAAATTCAAAGTAAAAATAATGGTGTTACTTATTCAAGTTGGCAATGAGAAACAGAATTTTTTTTTTTATAAAAGACTATCTTGGTAAAAGACTTCAAAAGTCCAAAGGTTCTCAACAACGCCCCTTAAGAAACGTGATGGAGATGCTGCAGAGGGTGAGAAGTCAGCTTGGAAGGTGTCAACTTTGCATTCACATATGTGAAGAAATCAGACGACACCTCTGAAAACTCAGAACCAAAGGAAATGTTGAGAAATGTAACAGATATTGAATATGTCCCCCCAGAGTAGATGGTTTATCACCCTAGCATGTGTCGTGAGGACAGACTGGGCCCAAGTGTCAGATGGTTGGACAGATGAGGGGAAAGCACATTTTGGGGACAGATGAGGGAGGAAAGCCCTCCCAGAGCTGGAGAGCCATGGCTCAGATGTGACCAAGAGCCCCCATGTGGCATCATTTCAAGGGGTGTTCATGTACCTGAGGTCTGACACCTGGGGAAGCTCATTCCTCTAGAGGTGCCCTGCAGTCTGAGTGTGCCTGCAAATTAAAGAAAGCATCAGGCTCTTATTCTTTGAGCTGAGTCAAAAGGCAGGGTGGTGCTCAGCCATTTAATGTTAGATTTTAACATGGGGGGCTTATACAGTCCCTGCCACATTGATGTCATCCACACGATCTGCAGCAGCTAGGGTAGAAGGCAGGAGATGGGACTCAGACCCTTGTAGCACTTTACTGGGAGACAATAAGCAAGAACAGCTAGCATTTTAAAGTCCAAATTGCTTAGCCCTGGAAGGTTCTGTGAGGGGAGGAGGCTGAAAAAGTTTGAAAGGAAGGATTGTTCTGCTGTCTTGGGTGCTGGTAGAGGATTAAATATCAGCACTAACACGTGCATTTAAATCGTTCCACTGGGTTGGAGAAGTTTTAGCCCAAGGTCACTTATTTCCAGTTCTGAATACAATTATCTAAGTTGTTGCCTTAAAATTTTCAAATGCATTTTTGAGCTGGATTTCGGCCAAGCTGTCAGGCAGGCATTTAGAGGAATGTTGTTAGCTTTGGAAATTGTTCCTTCTGCAAGGACCCTCGTGACCCGGAGGAATTAACCCGTCTCCCCCAGTTTCCTCTTTGGAACTGGAGACCTCTCTGCCCCTCTGACTTGTTTTATCCTGGTTTCTAGTCAAAGCCCACAGAAGTCTCCCACTTTTGCTTTTCTGGAGGGCTCTCTCCCAAGTCTGGGAAAAACAACAAACAAAACTCAACCAGACACACACACACACACACACACACACACAAGGTAGAGTATCTATTTTGGGATGTATCTTTGAGGATAGTCTGTTCCCTAAAACTGTGTCATTGACTTCTGTTTTCAATGACCAGAGCCAAAACTGACCCAAGAAGGTCTGATCTTAGAAATAAGGGCTGTGACTACCTCAGCCCAAGAGTGATGAAGACAAACCAGAGGAAGGTGTGCTCATGCCCATGACACTCTGGGTTCCCCACTCATCTCACAGGAAGAAACTTCTCTCCTTTCTCTGTGGAAGACTCCACAAGCAAGCTGGGGGTGATCATGCTTGAGCTCCCCTAAAACTCTTCCCTTTCCCGGGTGAGGCAGGCCTGGATGCAGGGATTACGTCATTGCCAAGTCCCGCAGCACACTCAATGGGAGCCTCAAGCTGAGCTGAACTGTGTAAGATCAAAAGCAAAAGAAGCTTTGCACTTGCCCCTGATGGCAGGCTGGGGAAGGCCCAACCAAGTACCTATGACTCTTTGGGGACATCTCTTTTTTTTTTCTTTAATACTTTTTAATGTTTGTTTATTTTTGAGAGAGAAACAGAGACAGAGCGCAAGTGGGGGAGGGGCAGAGAGAGGAGACACAGAATCCGAAGCGGGCTCCAGGCTCCGAGCTGTCGGCACAGAGCCCGACGCGGGGCTGGAACCCACGGGCCGCGAGATCATGATCTGAGCCGAAGTCGAACGCTCAACCAACTGAGCCACCCAGGCGCCCCCGACTGGGGACATTTCTTACCAGACTCAGACATCAGGTGGGCACTAGGCATCTGGTGGGACATCAAAGGGACATTGAGAATGTCCCTGTGGGGCCCAGGGAAGACATGAATTTCCAAGATGCATGTGTTTAATATTTAACAACAGGTGGGAGGAAGCCCCGGTTTTGTATCATTTGCCAATTTCTGTGGTGTAAATACCCCCAAGCTAACAACACGACGGTAACTGGCTTGCAGAATTACAGAATATGGATGATGGTCTCTTGTGAATAAAAGCCAGCTCTGGCTCCCCATTGGCACTAGCCCACATGCTGTTGCTGAAACTGACCTGAGGACCCAGTGCAATGGCCTCGGAGCCAGACATCCACGGAGGGTCTCCCAGCCCTAGCACCGGGGAGATATGTGACTCTGGCATGTGACCTAACCTTTCTGAGCTTTAGCATACTCATCCAGAAAACCAGGGTGAACGGTAGCTGGAGCAGCCTCTGTGGCCAGATCGATGTAAGACCACGACTGGCAGCCCTCGCCCTACCTCGTGGTCTAAATCAGCATCGCCCAGAAGAAGAGGAAGCCATTTTGAGCAGGCACAACCCCCGGTGGCCATCTCAGGGGTCATGTGCTGATCTGGAGGGGGTGTTGTGAGGCTGGAATAAGCCAATGGATGGGAAGGGCTGCCCTGTAGCAGGCATTTGGTCCCCAGTAGCTATGAGTCCCCGACGTGTCCCACGCCTGCTTATTCCTCCTGTTTTCTCCTGCTAAAGTCCCCGTGAAACCGGACACCCTCGGGCCTCTGGCTGGGGTCAGGCTCACCCACCCACCTGTTAGAAACAGCTCTGTGCTCTGCCTCCAGTCCCCACGTGACTAACCAGACTGGACCACGCAGAGTCGGGAGGCCTGAAGGGTCAGCCTTAGTGCCTACCCACCACATTCTTCGGTGTCTTTTTCTTCAGTCTCTTTAGCCACCGATTTATATCCTGGGTCCTGTTCTCAAAGGGCTTTGCTCTCTGGCATGACAAGCCACAGCCCCTCAAGGGGAATTACAGCTGTGTCTCCTAGAAGAGGGGGGGGCGGTGAGGAGCACTTGGTCAGTGCCCCACAACGCCTCCTGGCCATTTGCAATCCCCACACACCACTCCAGCTTCCACCAGCCAGCCCTGGTATCTTCTTGCTGCCTAGGGACGTCTGCTCGCCCTGGAGCGCCACCTGCTAACAGATGGAAGGTTGAGAGCAGCCCCAAGGCAGCATCCTGCAGCCAGTGACTGATGAGCACCGGGGAAGGACCCCCTGGTCTCCACCCCTTTGAGGCGAGCTACCTCTGAACACTGCATTTGACACCAGCCCCAGAGTTTCCCTGACGGGATTAAGTGACCCCACACTGGTAGCTGGCTAGATCACAGATCCTTTATGAGCTGCCTTCCTTTTCTTGTCTTTTTCCCATTTCCGTCTTTTTTTTTTTTTTTCTTTTTGGCACCTCCCAAATACACTGCTATTGAGTTCTTGTCTCAGTGTCTTGCCTGTGTCCGCTTTAGGGGGAACCCAAACGATCAGAGTGGATGTATGAAGAGCCAAAAGAAGGATTCTTGGAGAGTGGGAGTCCAAACTCTGCTTTCTTAACCGGAAATGGCACAGTCTGACGCATACACGGGAATGGATGGGAACGATGGGACAGAACACTTGAAATGGAAATTATCCAGCAAAATCAGAGAGGTTTAGCTACCATCCTGACAACACATAATGGGAGGACAGACGCTGCTCCGGGCATCTTAGGCCAAAGGAAGCGTGTGGCTTCCTGTCATTAAGCCAAGGTCATACAGGGGAGGACAAGCCTGTAAGACTTGGGCTTACTTAGGCCCCTACATATATTTTTTTTTCAATATATGAAATTTATTGTCAAATTGGTTTCCATACAACACCCAGTGCTCATCCCAACAGGTACCCTCCTCAATACCCATCACCCACCCTCCCCTCCCTCCCACCCCCCATCAACCCTCAGTTTGTTCTCAGTTTTTAAGAGTCTCTTATGCTTTGGCTCTCTCCCACTCTAACCTCTTTTTTTTTCCTTCCCCTCCCCCATGGGTTTCTGTTAAGTTTCTCTCAGGATCCACATAAGAGCGAAAACATATGGTATCTGTCTTTCTCTGTATGGCTTATTTCACTTAGCATCACACTCTCCAGTTCCATCCACGTTGCTACAAAGGGCCATATTTTGTTCTTTCTCATTGCCACGTAGTACTCCATTGTGTATATAAACCACAATTTCTTTATCCATTCATCAGTTGATGGACATTTAGGCTCTTTCCATAATTTGGCTATTGTTGAGAGTGCTGCTATAAACATTGGGGTACAAGTGCCCCTATTAGGCCCCTACATATTGTTGGGGCTCATTCTGGCAGAACATCTGGAGCACATTCTAACTCTTCTCTCTGGTCTCACCAGATTCTTTTTTTTTTTTTCTTTAATGTTTATTTATCTTTGAGAGAGAGAGAGAGAGAGAGAGAGAAAGCAGGGGAGGGGCAGAGAGAGAGGGAGACAGAATTCGAAGCAGGCTCCAGGCTCTGAGCTGTCAGCACAGACCCCGATGCAGGGCTCCCACCCACGAACTGTTGAGATCATGACCTGAGCTGAAGTCAGATGCTTAACCGAACGAGCCACCCAGGCGCCCCCCACCTTTTCTTTTTTAAGTAGGCTTCGTGCCCAGCACAGGGCTTCAACTCACCACCCCGAGATCAAGGCCTGAGCTGAGATCAAGGGTCAGAGCTTAACCAACTGAGCCACCCAGGGTGCCCCCAGATTCTTGAATAAAAACCCTTCTATACATGGGAGCCATTCTCATGGAGGCCAGACTCCCATTGCTTAGGCTAGGTCGCTATTTCTTGGCTCAGTAGAAGGGAAAGCAGAAGATGGGAACTCTACTACATGGGCCCTTTTTAAACTCCTGTGTATGAGAGTCTGTGCTAGGAGCCAGGAGGGATTCAGGAAGAATGTGACCTGCCCTCATGGAGCCCCCAGTCTGAGTAGGAGACAGGCAGGGCACCCACTCACCCACTAACTGCAGACAGAGCCACATGAAGCTTCTCCTAGAGTATCTGGTCTACCAAAGTGCTGATAGAGGGCAGAGAGCAATGACCAATTTCAATTCATAGGGTTGAAAAAGACATCCTGTATCGGGTGAATGGAAGTAAACCTGCCAGCAGAAGGTCAGAAGCATAGGAGGAGCTCCCTAACCTTGATTCACATCTAGGATCTTTTCCACATTGAGAATTCTGTAAGCATTAGTGCACAGAGACTGTCTTGTAGACCTTTGATGAGCTATAACTACAGTTATCTGCAAAATGAAAGGCAAAAAGCCGAGGGTCTATTTGTAGCTCAATCACCAAACACTGGGAGGATCCGGATCTGCCTGGTATTATCCGGATTGGCCGTCCTTGCCGCCAGAGAAGGGCGTACGGTTGCCTACCACCCATCTCACTTGGCTGTGATGGCCACGGCATCCCAATCCCAGATACCAGACCTGCAGTAAGGGAGGTTACCTCTCCAGGAAGGAGCCAGAACACAAGTGGTGGCTTTAGTACCAGCCTCTACGGCCTTTGCTGCCATGCGCTGTATTCCGGTGACCCCCGGAAGGGACCGCATTGGAGGATGGGTTCCTGTAGGGAGACATCTTGGCAAAGGAAGACGTCTCTCCCATTTACAGGGAAGGGATCGCTCTGTGGTGCCCGGAGATGGGGGAATCCTAGGGTATGCGACGGGGTGGGAAGGAAAACGGGCTGGGGAAATGTCGGATTGTCGGAGGCCAAGTTCAAGACCACCACGTGAAGCCGTGCGAGCCTGGGTGAGCCGTCTTCATTTTGAGATTCAGGGGAGCGCTGGCAGCCTGCACCCTGGGAATTCTCCCCAACCCTCCCACACAGCGGCAGGAAAGATGCATTGCGTGTTTGCTGCCTGACTGCTGCCAGGCAAGGAGGCTCCCGCTTTAGCTGAGCAGCCCTGCAAGAACATGGAGCCGTGGATGGGTGTGTGGGAGTCGGGGGAAGGGGAGGGAGGACCTTCGGCCCTCCTAATAGGCAGAGGGGCGGGCAGCTGTTTAAGGAGGAGAGACAGAGGGGGAGGGTGACAGAGCTAAGGCAAAGGTCACTGCTAGCTGCTTTATCTAGCTAGCTTGCTCTGAGGAAGCCGGGAGGCCATGATCTGTAAGCTCTGGTGTGTGTGTGTGTGTGTGTGTGTGTGTACGCACATGGCGTTGTGTGTGTGTGTGAGAGAGAGAGAGACAGAGAGAGAGAGATAGAGAAAGAGGGAGGGAGAGAAGTCATGAGAAAGTAACTTAGGGAAACCGGCAATACTTGTCTTTAGCAACTTTTCACTAATCAAAAGTACTTTCATTCATTTCACAAATGTGAAAGGTGATTTACTTATGAATTAGATTCTTGGGGTTTCCTGTTGGTTTGTTTAGAAGACGTGAGGGAGTGGAAACATTTGCTGGGACAATCATTTCTCCTCTGTTCCTCGCCAGGGAGAAAACAAGTCCTTAGAGAAGAACGTTCTTTTCTCCTCGCTTTCTACTCAGCCCATGACTTCTCGCCACTGCAACTGTCTTCTCTCCTGACCTTGTTCTCCTCCTTGCTGCCAGTTTACTCTGTGGAATCACTGACTCAGTCAGTCAGCCTGTCCGTCGGTCAGTCCACACACATATATACCAGGTGCTAGTGTCTGTGGGTGGATGCCATTAAATAAGCAGATTATAGTTTTCACTTAGTCTAAGGAAGAGTTTTCCAACAGTCAATTCACTACTAAAAGGAGCTCGGGGGCGCCTGGGTGGCGCAGTCGGTTAAGCGTCCGACTTCAGCCAGGTCACGATCTCACGGTCCGTGAGTTCGAGCGTCGCGTCGGGCTCTGGGCTGATGGCTCGGAGCCTGGAGCCTGTTTCCGATTCTGTGTCTCCCTCTCTCTCTGTCCCTCCCCCGTTCATGCTCTGTCTCTCTCTGTCCCAAAAATAAAATAAACGTTGAAAAAAAAAAAATTTAAAAGGAGCTCGCCCTCCATGAGGGAAAATGTGTGACTGCTTGAACCAGCAACAGCCAGCTAGGATGCTTCTGGAGGATTCTTGCATCATGCGTGGCTTGGCTAAGGTAATACCCGAGGTTCCACCCAATGCTGAGAGTCCATGATTTGCTTGTGATAATTTTTTTTTAACGTTTATTTATTTTTGAGACAGAGAGAGACAGAGCATGAACAGGGGAGGAGCAGAGAGAGAGGGAGACACAGAATCTGAAACAGGCTCCAGGCTCTGAGCTGTCAGCACAGAGCCTGACGCGGGGCTCGAACTCACAGACCGTGAGATCATGACCTGAGCTGAAGTCGGACGCTTAACCGACGAGCCACCCAGGTGCCCCTGCTTGTGATAATTTTTAATAGAACTGAATAGACACCGAGGAAAGACTGTGGTCCCTAACTTGGATTTCCCTCCTCAACTCCAAAGCGATCAAGCACAACAAAGTAAATGTTCACACTGATCTCTGCTCTCTCTCTAGCATTGGATGACTTACCATCTGTCTAGACTGAGCCGAAGGGGTGAGAAAAAGTGCAACGTGAATTCTCTAGAGTGGAGACACCGTGGAGAGGAGACAGGGCCCGTGATGATGCTTCCTCTGATATGCCCAGGCCGTGGCTCGATTCACCCCCCAAAAAAGGCACGCGTCCTCCTCAACCAGAACGAAAGGTAACGATCGAAAATGAAGGACCGGGTGAAAAGACAGAAAACCGAAAACAAGCAGTTTTCTAACCAGAGATCTGGCAGCTTCTCCAAATCGCAGTGGGCAGAGTGAAGCGGGGTTTCACTTCAGGTCAGCTCAGTTCGCTCTCACAGGCACGTTTTGCGCATTCCCACTACATGAGTCTGCACTTTGGGGACGGGGAGATTGAGCTCCACGACTCTTCCCCGAGCAAATGAACCTTCTTGCCTGCCCGTCCTGAATCCCCAGGCCTGTGCAGGGGGGCTTTCTTTCCGGAGCCTTCGATGCCTTCCCTGGGCCCGGTTACCATTCTCATCACAAAAGGATGCCGGCCATAGATCTCCATGATGAACATGGGGATTATAATAAGCTGTGATTTTAATAATCCTTCCAAAGATGAAGAAATTCTTGGTGGAACCCACCCTTCTCTTGACTCTGTTCACGAATTAAGTATAAATCTGTATCTTTCCCTTTTCCTCCGTCAGAGTGCTGTTCTATAAAACTGCCGTTAATCAGGGAGAATTGACAATGGAAATGTCTGTCAGAAAGACCGTTCTTACAATTGAGACCTAGCCTGTTGTAGGAGGTGAGGTAATTTCTTCTCAAGCTTCTGGTATCCAGGGAGAAAAAGGAACAACAAAACAACGTCTGTTAATAAAGGTGTGAGAGTCTCTGGGTATTTTCTGTTAGTCAAGAGACCTCAAGGAAGGTTAATTCTGGGCTGAAAGCAAACCTTTGTCGAGGATTTCATTTTAGAAGGTTCAAAAGACACCAGGGAGAGAGGGAGAACAAGAGGCAGGAAGAGGCATGCACAGAAAGAGGGAGAGAGATGAAGGGAGGGAGAAGCAGGAGAGCCTGGCCTTGCTGAGATGTCACAGGAGAGAGTCACAGATACAGGTTCCAGCAGTTTGATCACTGGAAAAATGTCTGTTAAGAGTTGATGCAATGGAAGAGAGAAATTTCTGGATTTATTACTTTTTTAAAGGTGTGCCTTTGCTCCCGCTGCTCTGTTCACCTGGGATGCCCTATTCCTGTCCAGCTTTAGCCTCTCTGTTCTAAAAGGGGCTCAGTTCTGGGGCGCCTGGGTGGCGCAGTCGGTTAAAGCATCCGACTTCAGCCAGGTCACGATCTCACGGTCCGTGAGTTCGAGCCCCGCGTCGGGCTCTGGGCTGATGGCTCGGAGCCTGGAGCCTGTTTCCGATTCTGTGTCTCCCTCTCTCTCTGTCCCTCCCCCGTTCATGCTCTGTCTCTCTCTGTCCCAAAAATAAAATAAACGTTGAAAAAAAAATTAAAAAATAAATAAATAAATAAATAAAATAAAATAAAAGGGGCTCAGTTCAAATGCCTCCTCCTCCACGAAGACTTCCTGGGTATCTCTAGTTACATATACAGTTGCTTCGTTTTCTGTAGGTCCCTAGCAGTTTTTTTTCCGTTAATTGTTTTTATATCTAGTCATGGCAAAATACACATAACATAAATTTTACCATCTTAAACATTTTTCAGCATACAGTTCAATACTGTTAAGTGTATTTATATTGTTGTGCAGCCAATCTCCAGAACTTTTTCATCTTGCAAAACTGGAACTCGGTACCCATTAAGCATCACTACCCCGTTCTACTGACCACCACCATTCTACTTTTCATCTCAATGAATTTGACTACTTTAGGTAGTCAAATAAGTGAAAATCATATGTGAAATCATACAGTATTTGTCTTTTTGCAATTAGCTTATTTCACTTAGAATAATGTCCTTAAGGCTCATTCAAGTTAGTTGCATGTATCAGGATTTCCTTCATTCTTAAGGAATATTAATTTGATTCTATTTTTCTAATGGCATTTATGACATGTGGTCTTATTTTCAAGCAACATTTGCACATTATACCTCTCTTGCAGAATTCTAGATCTTTGGAGGACAGGGTCTGAGTCTCCACACAGTTGAGTCCCACTGTACCTATTAGCCCAGTTCTTGGTAGAGAATTGGTGCTAATTTATTGAGAAGATCACAGGACACATGCTCTTTGTCTTGAGTGGGCTCTTTAGAGCTCCCAGTCTCTCAATAACCACATCCCGCGAAAGACTCAACAGACGTTTAAACCTTTCCATGTCATCAAGCTGAGGTGAGCAGAAAGGGATTGGCACCAACCATTTGGGGCTGCTCTTACCGCACAGCCTTGAATCAGTCCTGTGTCTTCTCTTGACTTGAGCCTTCTACTTCCTTTTGGCAGGCATCTCCTTTGGGACAGGACAGTGGGCCCAATCTTAAAAGAACAGAAAGTAGGAGTAAGAAAGAGTAAGGGGAGAAGGGAAGAGTTCACACAAGAATGCAAGCTGATCATTAGATTTAGATTTTCCATCCTGCTAACTCTCTGGTTGTGTCATCACTTTTAATACATATCTTCTGATAAAGATGGGGTGGTAATGGGAGCAGAGGACTGGGGTGGGGGGTAATGTTAATAATCACACTAAGTATTCTTTCCTGCCCTCTCCCCCAGGTTGTCACTGTAGAAGACAGCTTTTTTCCAACTCAGGAACAGCAAGGGAAGCCTTGCTACAATTTGATTTGGGAGGTTGGAGAACTAAATGCAGCTTTATGTTTGGTCTATAATAGCTATTTTTAGAGTTACTTTAGTTAGCTTGTCTTAAAGCCCTGCCTTTCCCTTTGTCCTTCCACTGTCATTTGTAAGAGGGGATCATGGAACAAACACAGGCATTGAGCCCAGCAGTCTTGGGTTCTACTGGTGATGTAAACTGGGGTGGGCCAATTCACCTCACTGAACCTCAGTTTCCTTACCTGTAAAATGGGGAGAAATACCCCCCTCCCTCCCCAGGCTTTCCTGATGATTCAATAAGGCCATGAATATTAACTTCCCGGTCTGGCATACAACAGTTGGATAATACATGTGAATTTCCTTCCCTTTTCCTGAGTTGACCTGATGTCCCTCTTTTCCAGGCTGTGGCTGAATTGGCTTCATTTGGATCCTTGACTCCACATAAGCCACATTCGCCGCACTGGTTTTGTCTCTTTCTTAGCAGCCCATGACCCCCAAGGAAACCCTATGGCAGCTCCTCCTGTTTTGCGATGCCTGGATCATTAGAGAAGAGTATTGTGGTGTGGGATAAGGCTCTGTTCAGGCCTAATAGAACCTTGTTGGGAGATGGAGTTTTCAAGCCTACACGGGAAATCACAGAAGAACAAGCCACCACGGTTCAATTTATTTGCCAAATGATTTATCTCCACGGTAGGCAGCAGGCTCTGTGTTTGTACATTGCTTGGAGTGCTGGAGCCTACCTACAGAAGGCCCTTTATTTTTTTTGACCCACGTCACCTTTATTAGCAAAGCCTAGTCCTAAGGGTCAGCAAACGGGTAGGAGCTCAGCCAGCCCAGAACAAGCAGAAATATGAAAGCAGTTTCTGCCAGAGTCTAACAGAGCCGGTAGCCTCGTTGACCCAGAATGCCAAAACCGATGGCCTGTTGTTGAGAAAAAGTACACGGAATGTGTTTGAGTTACCTTGGTCCTTCTCATTTAGGTGTCATTGCATTTATCTGGAGCACAAAAGAGCTGTACTTTGTCACTTTCTCCCATCAAACTCTTCCCCCCCCCCCCCCCCCCCCCCCCCCCCCCCCCCCCCCCCCCCCCCACGCCACACACACTTCAGAGAAGAAAACAACTGCTTCCTGCAAGGTGGCGGTAATCAAGGCGTCAGGGAAGTACCATTGGAGTCTGGCCTTAAGAGATGGGAAGGATTGGAAAATGTAAAGATTTGGAAGCAGGCCTTTCTGGTGGAAAGAACAGCAGTGACAAAACATAGACGTGGAAACTTGTGGAACAATAAAAATAGGTAATATTAAACACTGTGATAGACATTTCCTAAGATGGTCTTTACTCTCCGCCTTCTGATCTTTATGCTCTGTGTGACTTCTCTCCTTGAGTATGGATTGGATCTATTGACCTAATGAATAGAATGAGTAGAATGTCTCTGAAGTAATGGGGTACCTTCTGAGATTAGACTATTCAAAGACCGTGGCTTTTTCCTTGAACACTTTCTCTCTTGCTGTTGCTTTCTCTTGGGTTGGGTGCCCCGAAGAAAGCCAGCTGCTATGTCATGAGGCAGTCCCGTGTACAGGACCACATGCTGAGGGACGGAGGCCCGCTAACGACCATGTTAGTGAGCCTGGGTGTGTCCCTTCCCTGCTGCGGCCCAGCCTGCAGATGAGACCTCTTTGCCAACTGCTTGACTATAATCTCTTGAGTGACCCTGAGGCAAAAGCATCCAGCTAAGCTGTGCCCAGTTTCCTGACCCACAGAAGCTGTGGGTAGACAATGTTTATTGTGGGGTGCCTGGGTGGCTCCGTCAGTCAAGCGTCCAACCTCAGCTCAGGTCATGATCTCACGGTTCATGAGTTCGAGCCCCGAGTCAGGCTCTGTGCTGACAGCTCAGAGCCTGGAGCCTGCTTCAGATTCTGTGTCTCCCTCTCTCTCTGGCCCTCCCCTGCTCGTGCTCTGTCTTTCTCTTTCTCTCTCAAAAATAAGTAAATATTAAAATAATAAAATAAAATAAAATTAAATTAAAATAAAATAAAATAAAATAAGGAAAATGTTTGTTGTTTGAAGTAACTAAGTCTGGGGGTAATTTGTTATGCAGCAACAGGTAACCAATACAAGCACTTACTCTAATGTACCAGATGCTGTGATACGTACTTCCTATGTGTGCCGCCATTTAATCAACATTAGGGTGAGTATCCTTGTCCCAATTTTTTCCAGTTGAGAAAACCAAGCTTTAGACATCTACCCAATGCCTGTTACACATCTAGTAAGTGCACAAGCTGAGACTCCAACCGGGCTGCCTTATTCCTGGGTGTGTCCTCTTAACTTGGACACTCTATATTCTACAGTTTGGTTCACTCCCTCTTCGCTCCACGTCCCCCAAGGTCTGTTGGCAACATGGTCCTCATGCCTCGTCAGAGCCTGGAAGGAAACTTGGGACTTTCTCTGGAGTTTTTTGAACAGACTCTCCCTCTCTATGTCCAGTTGTCTCTGACAGGCTGTGCCAGGTACTTGCAGCTCCAACCATTATGACAGCAGGGACCTCCCAGCCCCCAGGACCCCATCTTCTTCCTCCTTATCTCCTTGCCACTCCTTGCCCTGGGCACCACCTGTGGTTTTGGAAGTCAAGGCCTGTAGGGCTACCCTTGGGTGGCATAGTGGGCCCCTTTCTCCTGCCCTGGGCTGGAGGTTGTTTCCCGGGAGACCATATCATATTCTTCGGGACCCGACAAATACAACTTTTCCACTTCCTTCTATCACAGGGCGAGAAAGACCCAGAGAGTCCTGCTCCTACTCCAGGAGATGAGGACTTGAACCCTGCGGGTCCTTCTCTAGTCTCTGGTAAACAAGTGGAAACTCTGCCCCGTCTAACTCTGCTTCCTCCATGGTTTCATTGGACACCGGTTTATTTCAGGGTGTTCCTAGGAGATTTATACTCAACACTCCTCGTCAGTCACATGTGGTGGTCCCTCCCTGGGCCTTTGCAGGGAGGCAGTGATGCAGATGTGTGGGCTGCCCCATCCTGGGTCCTGAGTAACCACGATATTCCTTCTCATCACGGTATCCATTGCCAATTTAGTGAGCTCTTTGATACACTGTCTGAGTCTCAAGAGGCCCATAGATGAATGATTACCTTTGGCTAATATTAAAAACAAACCAACTAATCAAATAGAAACTCAAGAGTTAGGAATGACCTTTCATGACTGATAAGCCAGACTTCACTGTTGATCTGTTACTACGTTTTGCTGTACTCTGTGTATAAGTTCATAAGCTCAAAGGCAGCCACTGCTCAGAAAATTAGCTCCAACCCCCTGGACTTTATACCTTAGTTCCCTGTTAACCCTTGATGGAAATGAGCAGGGCCCTAGGCTTCAAAAGAACTTACAATGGGTAACTAAAGTCCAAAGGCAATCTCTCCCCGGTGGCAGGAGAACTGGGCTCTCAACCCAGCTCTACCACCTGTTTTCCGGATGATCCTGGGGGGTTCACCTCACCTCTGTGAACCTGTTTCCTTGTATGTCACACCAGGAGGGTGGGGCAGGCCACCTCCAAGATCTCTTCTAGTCTTCTAGAAGGTTTTATGGGCTGGCCTCTGAACAGGGCACCCCGCCCCCACTCTGTCTCCCTTTCCTCTGCTCAGATGGGCTCCCCAGTTCTGCTGGCTCTCGAAGTAGTACCCGTTTGTCCGGGACAAGGCCTCACAGAAGAGTATAGGAGCAATCTTTTGGCTCTCTGGAACATTCTTAACAAGCCGGGAGCTTCCTTTCAGAAGCGTCACGTACGGTCTCCAAACACCTGTGGCCGCTCATTCCACACTCCTTGGGAGGTGAGGAAAGGGAGGAACAGTAACGAAAGAATAGCCAGCCCCTTCCTCCCAGGATTAGGGCACCAGGCTGGAGGCCTACACAGCCCTGTGATTAGGCTCCGTTTTACAGAGGTGGAAAACCAGGGAATGCTAGACTTGAGACTCAAATTCAAGTACATGCCAAAGGAGACGCTAAGGGATCCATAAATATTTATTAGAGTCAAAAGGTCCTCAATAGATCATCTGAGTTGGCTTTCAGGCAGTTTATCAAGCAGAGAAGTAAAATGATTTACTCAAAGTCATACAGCTCGAGAATGCATTTGATTCACATCATGTAGTCAGACACCTTTCTCTAGGAGGACTGACTCAGATCCCTTTTAGAATCAGTTCAAGGACATATGGGTTGGAGGCAGCCAGTTACTCTGCCTCCCCTCTCTTTCCTAGCAGGACTTCTCCCACTTTCTAAAGGATGTTCTTTGGCCTCCCACACCACAGACTCGCCTGATATCAAAGGGCCACGTGTAAACACCCTTCCTTCTGTCTTATCAAAATCCCTCTTGCCTGGGTTTATCAGAGGTGACTCACTCCCTGGAGCCCTTTGCAAGGATCTGGGCTGGGGCTGCAGGGCTGAGAGGTACCAGCCTCTCTGGTGGGGGGGCCTTAGGGGCACAGGATCCTGAGTGACATAGGAACCAGGGCTGATGGCTGTGGGAAAGAAGGCAAATGCTCCGAAACGTGAGGCGAATGGCGGGTACCCCACCCTGAGGCCGGGTACTCAAGGAAAGCTTCCTTTCCTGCGGGAAACGTTAGCTCTTCCCTGGCCCTTCCAGTCCAGCAGGAAGGGGGAGACATCCCATGAAGACATGGCAGCTGTGACCATCGCTGCAAAGAAGAGGTTCACGGGAGCCTCAGGGGAGGAGTGACTGATCTGAGAGGCCAAGCCAGACGTTCCTGAGGAAGTGGTGTTTGAGAGGACCCCAGAAGGGGCACAAGCAGGGAGGGGGCTTCTGGCCGGACAGAGGGCAGGGCGTGATGAGGAAACTGCAGGGAACGGAAGGGGGCCCGTGTGGCCCAGGGCAGAGCGTTGGGGGGGGGGGGGGGGGGGGGGGGGGACAGAGGTAGGATTCAGGGCTGCAGGGGAAGGTTGTGTGTGTCAGCTGCTTTCAGTCTTGTCTTTGTGCTGCAGGCAGCGGGAAACCTGTAGAGGGACCGGAGAAGGGACTGGCGTTCAGGGGACACTGGCTATGTATGTGGGCACCCAGCCCACGGAAAGCCATGAGCCCAGAGGCCTCTTCACCCTCTGGTTCAAGCAGTGTCAATGGGTATGAGTGTCCCCAGGCTCGGGGACCAGGGAGGACATGGTGGAGTCGAAGGTAGGGTCGGGTCGGAGGCCAGTAGAGTGGGCCCTCAGTGTCACCTTCCCAACCCTGGCCAAGCGAAGCTCAGGTCCCTCGGGGGGTGGTCTCCTCCAGATGCTGCCCTGCCCCCACCCCCTGGAGCTCAGTGCGCACCCTGGGCGTCTGTGCGCCTCCTCTGCCTGGCTTACACCCCAGGTGCTGTGAGTCACCTGCGTGGTGAGTCAGGGGTAGAGGTGGGAACGTGAGCCGCGGGGAGGCGGGCGAGGCAGGTGGGCGCACCCCCACCCCAGCTCTTCAAAGGAACCCTTCGTCCCATCCGTCCCATCCGCTGCAGGAGGCTTCTTCCCAGCTCCCTCTCCCCCACGCCCACCTCCCTCGGCCACCGGCTACCGCCACCATCACCATGGTGACGCCAGCTCCAAGGCAGCTCCGCGATCAGATCCGCGGGGAGTCGGAGTCGAAGCAGGGGGAGGGCGGCTGGTCTCATTAGTCGTCCTATTGAACGGGGTGCTTTTCAAATCAGCTCGCGGCTGCACGCGGCAGATCCAAGGTCTGCTCACCTGAAGGGCTCACCTCAAACACAAGAGGCGAACGGCTGAACGGAACATGTATTCCATGGGGACTTGTTTGCACCAGGAGACGATGCACCCCAGCTTTTAAGCGCTGAAGCATACTAGTGTGTGGGTCCGGGCTGATACCCAAGATTTAAGGGCCACTCGCTGGGTGACTTGAGGTGGACTTGTAAGGCTTTGGTTGTGAGAGGCAATTTGGGGCCACCCAGACTGGATTCAAATCCTCACCCTGCCACTTATCAAAGGGATACACTGGGCCAAGTTACTGAAGCTTGCCGGGCCTCAGTTTCCTCTTGGGTAAATGGGGGATAATCACACTCACTTTGTAGGTTGTAGTGAGGATTATGCAAAGTGGCACATAGCCCTACGAAAAATGGCCATTGTTGTTGCGGCTGTTATTATCCTTAGAGTTTCGAGCCCTTCCAGATGCTGCACAGAGACTTTGTTGATTTGAGGTTGACACAAAAGGCAGGTTTTCCCAGCAGTGACTTCTGGGCTGCCAGGACCATCAGTTTCAAGATGGTGGGTAGAGCAAGTTCCGACCTCTCCACAAAGGTTTCTTACATGATGGGAGACATAATGTAACCTTGAACTGCAGTGTATAAAGACATCGGACCGGTGAAGGAATTGGCAGGAAGGAGGAAAGTCCAAACGGAGTGCCGGGGGGCAGGGTAACACAGCTCAAAGAGGGGTCAGTTTCTACTGTTCCATAGAACCTTGACAAGCCTGTAAAAGGGGATGGTGTGGGGCCTGAAAAGAGAGAGATTATTTAGAAATATTTATAAGAGGCAGATAGACTTGCAGGTCCCAACCCCGACTCCCCCTCCTGCCTGGGACAGGAGAGTTATTTTCCAGAAAAACTGAATCAGAGAGACTTTGTGCTACCGACATCAGATACAGAGGGAAGCTGGTGTCAGGTGAAAGTTTGCACACTAAATGAGCCCTTCTCCCCTGCCTCTTCCCCCTCCTAGCCTAAGACCGACAAGGGCAGGAGATTGAAAGATTCTTTCCTGCAGAAACCAACCCAATCCAGGAAAAAGACCTATACATGTTGACATTTGGAGGCTCCTGGTGAAAAAGTCATTGCCTACCTGAGCACCCTACAATAAATCCCATCCATGTATACAGAACTTCAATCAGCTCTTTAGGGCCTCTTCCTTAAATCCAATCCGAGCGGCAGTCAACAATCACCAGAGAGGAAAGCATCCAACGGGACAGAGAATACAATAATCAAACAGGAAGACAAAAGGATCTATGAAGGAAGCAGAAATGATGAATGAGCAGCAGACACTGAAAATAAAGTATATTTGATATCTTTAGAGGCAGAAGAGAAAATCCTGCGTCCATAGGATGTGATGAAAAAGGGATAATCAAAGCAAGAAAGAGTGTTTGGAAATCAGAAATACGAAATGAAAATTTCAAAAATTCTGCACCAGCATTGGAAGATAGAGTTACAGAAATTTCCCTGAAAGCAAACAAAAGAACAGCAATATGAGTAAGAAAGAGAATTAGAGGAGTAATTCAGAAGGGTCGACACCCAGTAAAAGTAGTTTCAGAAAGAGAATAGAGAAAAGTGATGGTAAGGAAATTATCAAGGAAATAATACAAAAAGATGCCCTGGAACTGAAGGACACGGGTCTTGTCTAACATGCCTAGCACAGGAGTTGAAAACGGACCTAGACCAAGATACCCCATTGTGACACCACAGAATTCTAGGGTTGATAATTCTTTATATTTTGCATTTGATTTATCTAGGGATAAAAAGGTCTTAAGAGTTTTCAAAGAGAAAACTAAAAAGTTACATATAAAAGATCAAGAGTCAGAATAGGATTGGACTTCTCAATAGTCGCGTTGGAAGTAAGAAGACATTGGAAAAATACTTTCATTATCCCAAGGGAAAATTATTTTCAGCCTAGATTTCTATTCCCAGCCACACTATTGAATAGGTATGAGGACAAAACAAGGACATTTTCAAACACACAAAATACAAATAAGTTGACATCTGATGTACCCTTTCTTGGGAAGCCAATGGAAGATGCTCCATGATGAGGGAGTAACCAAGAAAGAGGAAGAAGGCTTATGATCCAACAATGCAGAGGGGAAAGGGAATTTCCAAGATGCGGGTGAAGGAAAGTCCCAGAATGACAGTGGTGGGGCAGGCCTAGGAACCAACCAGTTTAGATTAGAGGAGAACATTGAGAACTCCAACAAAAATTTCTCTAGGAAATTCTGATTATTGATAGATTTGAGATCTAAAAAGGATTGTATAATGAATCAGTTTGCAGAGCTGTTGGAACTATGGAAAGACTTAGATATTTAAGGAAACAAAACAAATGCAAAATAAAAGGAATTATCAACTCCAGAAAGAAGAAAACGTTGAGAAAAACAAAACAAAATCTCCGTTCACTACTTGGCTCAGTAATGAACAATGTTTATTTTACATAATCATAATAATGAAAACACTGTGTGTGGATTGAACCAAAAAGTAATAAACAATTATGTTGGGAGGAGAGAAAGCACAGGAAGGGGAGGGGTGAATGATTTAAAACGTTCACTTACTATAGTGGAAAATATTTAAAATAGATGACTCAAGAGAGAGAGAACTACGTGTGCCTATTATCCAAAAACATGAATGTAAATACCAAAAAAGGAAGAAAAAAAAAAGCTATGAATGTTGCAAGTGGTTGCCTCTGGGGAACAAAAGAAAGATGAGATAGGAAGGAGGTCAAGGGACTTTCACAGATGGTGTATTTTGATAAAATATAAATGAAAATTAAAAATCCAAAAAAGGAAAGAAGACTGGACCTGTGTTGGTCCAATGATGGCTTTACAAATGCACACCTTCAAATCCCTCAGTGATAAAGTCAGCAAAGACAAAGTGTCAGGTATATGCATAGCGTTAGGAGAATTTCTGGAACTGGGACCGTTTATTCCTACTAATATGAAAGCACCAACAGTAACAACTAGCGATCGTGTCCATAGGCTTTCAAGACACCTTAGCAAGTTTGCTACCATGTTATCCTATGCTTTCAAGGAAAACACTGAAACTCAGGATTTAATGGAAGTCATTGATACAGTAAGTGGTAGAGGCAGGACCTGATGCCAAGTCCTCTGTGGTAGATTATATTTTCAAAGATGGACTAATCCCTCATGCTCTTCTTCCACTCCTCCACCAAAAGATGGAGTCTATTTCTCCACCCCCTTGAGTCTGGGCAGGTCTTGCATCAGCTTTGACCTATATAATGCCGTGAGTGAGTTTTGGTGACCTCTCAGTCTAGATCATTAGAAGATTTGCACCTCTTGCTTTGGTCTTGTAGGATATTCCCTCTGGCACACTCTCTCTTGGAAAGCAGCCTCATCCTAGGAGAAGCCTAAGCCACATGGAGAGGCCATGTGGGCACTTTAACTGCCATCAACTGCCAACCGTGTGAGTGAGCTGCCATCTTGGACCTCCAGCCCATGTGAACCCTCATCTGACTCCGGTCACTATCTGACTACAACTGCATGAGAGATGCCAAGTGAAACCACCCGGCTGGCATGTCAACCCACGGAACTGTGAAAGAGAATAATTAAGACTATTATGTGATGTCATGAAGTTTTAGGGTGATCTGTTACATGGCGATAGGTCACTGAAACATTGCTTAACACCAAGGTCCTTATTCTTTCCTCGATACTACCCTATGGGCATTTCTCAGCAGAGACATTGAAATTTGGGTGGGAGAATTTTTTTGCAAGAATGTTTTAAGTTTTCCCTGCACACTGTGGACCCTTAGTACCCCTGGCTTTTGTCCATGAATCTGATACCCCTCCCCCAATGTCATGGTGATAACAAAGAATGCCTTCACAGTTTCCCAAGTGACTCCTAAGAATAACATCCCCAGGTGAGATCTCCAGGTAGACAGAGCCATCTTGAGATGGTTTAAAGCTGAATTCCACACAAATGGAAAAGAGAAGTCACTTCTGTCGGTGGGAACGGACAGAAAGGGAAAGCGTGCGGGATAATAGCTCCCACAGTCCAACTGCAGAGTCTCCATGGCCCTACCTCTGACATCTAAGTTGCTGGTTTTTTGGCCTGAGCTCCCTAAGCCTTGCAAACTGTTTGGTGGTAACCATGCCCACAGGGGGAAAGGGTGTGGGAGGTACAGAACCATGGAGCATTCATCTGGGAGGGAAGGGAGAGATCCTTTAGTGCAGCCACTCACCTTACCGTCTACTGAAGCCAGAATGGGGAATGTGCACCAGGACTATACCCCAGGACCTCCCCCCCACCCCCAAGCCACAAGCTCTTCCTACCACTCAGACAAGGAAACGCTTGTGATTGAGGTTATTTAGATGGCGAAATGGATAAATTTACTTTGGGCACACAGAATACGGCTGTCCAAGTTAGCCTCACATGACCGCCGGTTGGACAAGTTTTCCAGGGGCTGCTGTAACAAAGTACCACAACCTGAGTGACTTAACAGAAATGGATTGTTTCACTGTTCTGGGGCCTGGAAGTCCGTGATCAAGGCGTCGGCAGGGTTGGTTCCTTCTGGGGGATGCACAAGAAAATCTGCGTCATATCCTCCTCTAGCTTCTGGCGGCTTGCCCGCCTTCTTTTGCGTTCCTCTGTCTTCATCTTCACAATGGCATTGTACCTGCCTGCATCTGTCTCCAAATTTCCCCTTTTTGTAAGGACACCAGTCACACTGGATTGGAGCCCACGCTGCGTTAGTATAACCTCAACTTACTTCTGGAAGAACTCTATTTCACATTCTGGGGCTAGGACTTCAGCATACGGATTTGGGGGTGGGTACACCTCACCCCATACAAAAGTTGCATGTCACATGCTTTCTGTTTCTCATGTAAAGTGTCACTTTGGATTTCCGAAGTTTTCATCTCGCTTTGACTCTTGGCCTCACACTGTACAAGGCAGATTTTTCACTTGAAAAAATCTGATCGGCCCACCCGAGCCCGGGACCTGTCTCTTTTCCTGAGAGAACGTGTTGCGGCCTGAGAGCTGCTTGGGCAACTACAGAAAGTCTTTGACGGGGCCTCTAATCTGCTTCCGTGGCACACCTGTGACAGCTGTGACCTAGGTGTGAGTCACATTTTGCCTTCAGAAGGCTCTGAAAGAATGAAGTTAGCTGGCTGAAGACACCTGGGAAGTACAGCCACCTGAGCATGGGGAGCCTTCCAGCTTTAGAAGCACAAAGTCTTTAAGACACACAATGGGACGAGACAGAATATGGGGAAAGCCTGATGTCACTGCAAGTCAGGGAGAAACGTTCAGTCATTTATTTATTCATACGTTCCTTCAACACATTCTCAGTGAGCAAGCACCCAGTGTGAGCCAGGCGCTGTGAAATTCAAAATCCGGTGGGGAAGAGAAGTAAACATACAAGCAATTCTGACTGCGATAAATAACATGGAGGAAACAGTGTGCAATAATAAGGAACAGCAAGGACGTCGACTTTTAACGGTGGTCAAAGAGCCCCCGTTAGGGGGTAGCCATGGAGACCTCGAAGACTCAGGCAAGGATGCAGGAACAGCTTGTGCAAAGGGCCTGAGCTGCTGATGGACTTGGAATTTTTCAGGAACTGAAAAGAAGCAGATGTGCCCTGGAACAAAGATATGCCTCCAGCAGAGGCAAGAGATGAGGCTGGAGAGTAGGGTGTGGGCCAGGACCGGGATGGGATTTCACAGACACTGTGCAAAGCCACCACAGAGTTTTAAGTAAGAGAGTGAGAGGGGTGCCTGGGTGGCCCAGTCTGTTGAGTGTCCGACTTCGGCTCAGGTCATAATCTCATGGTTTATGAGTTCGAGCCCCGCGTCGGGCTCTGTGCTGACAGCTCAGAGCCTGGAGCCTGCTTTGGATTCTGTGCCTCCCTCTCTCTCTGCCCCTAACCCACTCGCATTCTGTCTCTGTCTCTCTCAAAAATCAATAAACATTAAAAAAAATTCTAGGGGCGTCCTGGGTGGCTCAGTTGGTTAAGCATCTGACTTCGAATCAGGTCATGATCTCATGGTTCATGAGTTCGAGCCCCACGTGGGGCCCTGTGCTGACAGCTCGGAGCCTGGAGCCTGCTTTGGATTCTGTGTCTCCCTCTCTCTCTGCCCCTCCCCTGCTCGCACTCTGTCTCTGTCTCTCTCTCTCTCTCTCTCAAGATAAATAATCATTAAAAAAAATAAAAATATAAAAAAAGGGTGAGATGATTTGATTTCTTTGTTTTTTTAATCATTCTCTCAGATTGGTAAAGATTAAGGTTTGAAAACACACGGGGTTGGCAAAGGTGTGAGGAAACAGACAATCTCATAGCTTGCTGGTGGAGTTATACGTTTGAAGAGGAGCAACTTGGCAATATTTATCAAAATCAAAAATGCACTACTTTGACTCAGCGACTTTGTTTCCATGAATTTATCCTGTATATGTAATGCTTGAAAATCATCATATACTAGATTATTCATTTTTGGCATTGTATGACTACACAAGATTAAAAAAAGACCCTAGATATCAGTAAGTGACTGATAACCCATCAATATCAACAAATAAGGGCTTGGCTGAGCAAATGGTGGTCATTCACACGGCATAATGCTGGACAACTGTAGGGATCAGGGACCTCTTTATGTACTGATGGGGGCCAGTTTCTGAAATATACAGATAGTCAATTTTAAAAAGCAAGTTTCGCGCACCTGAAACATTGTATGCCAACTATAAATCAAGAAGAAGAAGAAGAAGAAGAAGTAGAAGAAGAGGAGGAGGAGGAGGAGGAGGAGGAGGAGGAGGAGGAGGAAATTCCAGAGCCGTGTGTAGAGTATATATATCATTTAAGAAAAAGACGTGTGTGTGCGCGTTTGGGTCCTTCAGGAGAGGAGTAATGAAAGCTGTAAAGAAACAAAAGACCTTGACCACCGTGTCAGAGTGGGGGAAGATGAAGGGGGGGGGGGGGGGGGGCCGAAAACCCCCCCGGGGGCCCCGGGGGGGGACCCCGGGGGGGGTGGGGGGGGGGGGGGGGGGGGGGGGGGACAAGGGGGCGGGAGGCCAGAAGCCACCCGGGTGCCCAGGCTGGAGGCCCTGGCCTGGATGCTGGGGGCAGTGCGTGGAGATGGGGACAAGTGGGCAAATGTGCGGCAGGAAAGCCGGACGGGATGTCGGGGTGTGAGGAGAGAAATGAGCACGAGGGACAGCCAGCCAGGTTTCTCGCGTGACCTCCTAGCGGAGGTGCCGTTGACCTAGAGGAAGGGCAGGCTTGGGGTGGGGTGCAGGACAGAACTGAGGGTGAGGTTTGGGGCATGCTAAGTCCGACGTGCCAGCAATCACCTAAGCGGAGATATTGTACAGGAGCCCCAGTAGTGAGGCCGGAGTTTAGACGTCCTGCTCGGTCCCTCCCCACACCTCCACCCAAGAACACTGCCAGTGTCTGTAACAGACAGCTGGCTGTTTTGGGTGACGAGAGGAGGCAAGAGCATTCCTGGGAGGGGAGAGGGGAGTGCTGAGGTGTGGCAGACCGCACTTGATTGACATGCCACAGGAGAGGTAAGCCCGGGAATGGCAGGGCATGACTTGCATTGTAGAAGTCCCTCTGATGGGAACAAGACCGACAGATCAGAGGGAGGGAAAATGGAGCCAACCGGCAAGTTATTGCTGGAATAAAGGAGCTGAACGAGCTTGGGGCCGCCGGCGATGGAGAAGAGGGTACAGATCGGATGTGGATGGGATGTGGGGGTGGGGAGGGTGCAGGAGCTGAGAATAACTCCCAGCCTTCTGGCGTGAGTGACTGCAGGGGTGGTGGGGCCATTTCCCGAGAGCAAGTGTGGGAAGAGGAAGGGGGAGGCAATCCTTAATCAATCTAAGCTTGACTCGGTTCCTAGAGACGGGTCCTGTGTGGTAAGAAGACTTTTCTCGCAGCCTGTGTCTTACCACACCGCACTGCAGCCCTGTCCTGGGAACTTCGGGGGGCTCTTACTCTATCGTCACCAACTTTGACTCTATCTCCCCATGGCCCCCCCCCCCCACGTGGGATCCATCATCAAACCCTAAAAATCCTGCCATCAAACTATCTCGCTTCTGTCCTCACCTTTCTATTCTCACGGGGCCCTAAACTGGCAGGAAGTGACCAGGGCCTCTCTGGAACTCTGGAGGCCTGTCGCTGGGTCACAGGAGGCATCTGGCTGCAGTCGAGGCTGCTGTGCGTAAGATGACTCTACGGCCAAATCTATAGCCATTACTGAGGACTTTCCCCATGATAACATGGTGACAAGCCTTGTTCTCATAGATAATGCGGGCTAAATCCAAGGTTAGAGTTCCGCGGCATTTCCTCTGAAGCTTTGGGACTGGGAAAGTCCTTTGCTAAGTGGCTGATCACTGTTCATGCAGCAGCCCACCCCAGCGAGAGCCTGACTACCACACACAGAATGTCTAACACGACGAGGCCTCGGCTCTGGAGGGCCTGCCACCCTCTGAGTCACAGAGCCACACTGCACTGTACCTTGGGCCCCGTCCTGAAGTCAGGGATTGTGTGAGGCCTTCCCCAAGTTGGCCAGGCACCTAATGTCAAGAAGCCAGGTAGCAGAAGCAAGGGGTGTGTGTGTGTGTGTGTGTGTGTGTGTGTGTGTGTGTGTGATTGACAGTGGATGGGGCAGGATGGCAGGAAGGCTCCCTGCTGAGGTCTCTGGATGGCAGAAAATGCACAGAAAAGAGCATGTCAAGTGGCTCTGGGACAGGGAGATGGCCTTATGCTTTTCTTACTCAAAGGTACTGCTTCTTCTGGGTACCGGCCACATTTGGAAGCTGGACCAGGAGCTGAACTTGGTTCTCAGAATCCCGGCAGGGTGGTCTGGAAGGTGACGGGGGAAGGGCGTAGGTGTGCCTCAGCTGCTTTGACTCAGGTTGTAACATGTCAGCGTGCTGGCGGGTTCTTCGTGTTTCAATCAGATGAAGTTTTTGTTGGATGTTTAGTGACAGGCACCCTCTACTCACGTCATCAAAAGCCTACGGTGGAAGGGAAAATCAACTGCATATTCCTGAAAGCCAGGAAGTATCATTTCAAGTGCAAAACCTAAACAGACTTCTCTTACTAGGGTGCCCGAACGCAGCGACAGAGGGAGCGGGCGCTTGCGTGTGGGGTCGGGGAGAGAAGCTCCTCACCACCCACCTTCCGAGATGGGGAGGCAGCTCATCCCTCGGGGGCAGTGCCCTGGTGGGCGGTAAGGGCTCGGCCTCTTCCCCGCTCCTCCAGGCCCCGTCTTCATCTCTGTCTCCGACCTTCCAGAGTGTCCAGCACTGTGCAGGGCACGTCCTGGACCCTCAGGAGGTGCTGGTGGAGTGGCTCAGAGAAGGACTGGATGAGCGGGGAGTGTGTGGATGCCTGGGGCCACAGCCAGCTTTGGGGGCAGCTGTGTGACTCTGGCCAGTCATCCGCGAGCTTTCTGACCCCCGGGCTACGCCCATCAGGGTCATCTGCGAGACTTATTGGTCTTAGACACCCCCCCAGAGTTGAAGTTGATGCAACTGGACCACGCCTAGGTGTGGCCATCCACCGAGCCTAGGGTCACTCCCCTCACTTCTTCCCATTCAGCACCTGCTTCTGTCACTCAGCCTCCTCAATGACAGTTCTTGATTTCAGTCTCCACAGACTTGGTCCTTCTAGCCCCCCCTTCTCGTCCCTTGATTTCCTCTCACTCGCAGTTGCTGGACCTTCCCGTCATTAAGAATTGCAAAGCCTCGGGGCGCCTGGGTGGTTCAGCTGGTGAAGCGTCTGACTTCAGCTCAGGTCATAATCTCCAGGCTCGTGAGTTCGAGCCCCACGTTGGGCTCTGTGCTCTCAGCACAGAGCCCGATTCGGATCCCCCGTCTCCCTCTCTCTGTGCCCCTCCCCGCCTCAAAAATAAATGTTAAAAAAAAACACCAAAAACAAACAAGAAAGAATTGCAAAGCCTCTGTGACCGTTTCTTCAACCACCTGCCAATTGCCCAGCTCTGCTCGTTTCTTCCAGAACCCCAATTCCCACCTCTTCACAACCGGACCAGGGCCTATAAAGACACCGATCTCACCACATCCCAAGTGTCCCTCCCCTCCGTCATCTTCTCGAGTTCCCCTCACCCAGCTTAAAGTCCGTGGCCAGTCATGACTCTGCACGTGCACATCAGCCCCCTCCCTTCTCTTGCACTGTGGTACTCACCGAACAGCCCCAGTGGAGCTCAGCCTTCTGTCAACGCCACACCTGCCCCCACCCCACCCCCACCCCCGCCCCCTCCCCCCCAACACTGAGCATGAACAGTCAAAAAGATGAGGAGCAGGCCGGTTGGTGTTACTTCAAATATGAGGGGGCCCTTCGGGCTTTCTGAAAACCCAGCCACGTCCCCAGCTCCACGCGTTCCCTTGCTCTCCAGTCCCCCACGTCTCCGTCTCAGTTGATGACGTTGCTGCTGACTTCACTTGGGAAATCGTGAGATGAGAAGAGCGTTTAAGGAGACTCCTCTCATCCCGTCCGTGTTGGCGTGCGGGGGTGGCTGTGACCGGATACCACAGACTGGGTGGCTGAACGACCATTGATTTTCCCACAGTTCCGGAGGCCGCGAGTCCGAGATGAAGGCGTGGACAGATTTGGTTTCTCCCGAGGCGTCTCTCCTTGGCTTGTAGATGGCCGCCTTCTCCCTGAGTCTTCACATGGCCTTTCCTCTATGTGCTCCCATTGTTGGCATTGCTTCCTTGTCTTATAAGGACATCATTCGTATCGGATTAGGGCCTCCTCATTGGGGGCACAGGGCCCACTCGCCTCCTGGCACACAGGCTTAGCAGTGGTAGCTCCTCCCAGGATGCCTGAGCCCCTCAGGAAAGGTTTGAGGGGCAGACAAACCCTCCCTCACCCCCTGCAGTAGGGCTTTTATTTTAAAGTAGATGTGGCCAGACAGGGGCGGGCGGGGGATTGTCTGGGTGGCTCCATCAGTTGAGTGCCCAACTCTTGATTTCGGCTCAGGTTGTGATCCCAAGGTTCATGGGATCAAGCCCCATGTTGGGTTCTGCATAGACAGCACGGAGCCTGCTCAGGATTCTCTTTCTCCCTCTCTCTCTGCCCCTCCCCCACATGTGCAGGCACGCTCCCTCCCTCTCTCTCGCTCTCTCTGAAAAATAAATAAACTTAAAAAAAAAAAAAAAAAGATTTGGTGTTTCAGTCACTTCCCTAGATGCCAGCAAAGCACAAAGAAACAACGGGATTCCAGAAAGGTCAAACGGTTTGTGATCAAATGTCTCCTTTGTGTTTGGTGATGGAAGTGCTGAGGCCATCCGTTCTCCCTTCTCCCAGGTTCTTCCTGAGGCGGGCCTGGGAGGTGGCTGGTCTCTCCCTCTCTCCACCATGCCTCGGCTTTCCTGCGCCCATGGCTTCTGTTCCACAGCCATGTCCAGGGAGGCCACACCCCCCACATTTAGGCCCAAGGGGGAGTATCAGGCTGGGACAACCACAAAAGTTTATGGATAATCACCTTAGGCATGTAGGTCAAACTGAGTCCAAGTAGCACAGAGTTCTTAAACGGGGGAGAGCAAAGAGTCTGGAGGGGAAAACAATATCCATGGGCTTTTTCATATTTTTCTAAGTTTCCCCTAGTTTTCTACTGCATGCTGGTGTCTGGAGAGAGAAAGAGAGGGAGGGAGGGAGAGGGAGAGCCCAGGGATGGGGCAGGGGGAGAGAGAGGTTTTTATTTCATAAAGATTTTACTTCCCACAATCTCAAGGAGGGAAGGAATCGGCAGTGCTTGCTTATTTGTGTGTCAGACCTATACACTCGCCCTGCCCCTGACTCAGATCACCGAGAGGCCCAGAAGCGTGACGATCGATTAAAAGGCAGAAAAGCGGCAACAGTGAGTGGCATGTATTCAAATCAAGGGGACACAAATTGTAAAAGATCATCTTCTCCCGGGCCGGAGGCTGCTTCTCTTCCTTCAGGAAGGCCTTGAAGAAGCAATCACTTCTGTGTTTCAGAAGGGACGGGGATTCCAGATTTTTCTTATTAACTCATTCCTCATTATGATGAAGGTAAATAATTCTCTTCCCCTAGAAACCCTGCCCCCTGAAGCTTCAGCGTCTGTGTAATTTGCTTTACGCAGTTTTCTGTCCGCTAGGTTAGCCCTTCTTGGTTAGGTTGTGATGATTCTCCTTTTGTTTTCTCTGCTTTTCTCATCATAATGCTTTCTTCACCTCATTTCGCTTAATCCTCTCTCCTTTTTTCTTCTCTCTTGGAATCTTCTGACTTCACAGCCATAGCACCAAATGCTCAGTGGCTGTTAAATAAATGTTTCATATCAAGAAATCTTACACCGCTTGATGTGGAGTAACGGCTCACAGTTACTGAGCATTTGCCACCGGCCAGCTCTGGGCCAACCTCCCAGGATGGGATGCATTACATCCTGCCTGAATCCTCAAAGCTACCACATGAGGTTGTGGGATCCTCAGGAGGGCTGGGACAAGGCAGAGGCAAGCGGCACCCTAGGCCACAAGAATTAAGGAGGTGCTCACTTTTAGAGTCCCGAAAGGGCAGGCCAAGAATGCCTCATGGTGCACTAGCCTGAGCATTACGGCGATTTCCATCTCTAACATAGAAGGAAATGGACAGATGGTAGGGCAGTTGCCCAACGTCACAGAGCTAAAGAAGAAAGAACATTTGAACACAGGTTTACATAAGTCCAGAACCCCAGCTCTTAAGAATTATAACCAAGGGGCGCCTGGGTGACTCAGTTGGTTGAGCATCGGACTTTAGCTCAGGGCATGATCTTCCAGTCCATGGGTTCAAGCCCCACATCAGGCTCGCAGCTGTCAGTGCGAAGACAGTTTCGAATCTTCTGCGCCCCTCTCTCTCTCCCTTCTCTCTCTCAAAAATAAGCAAACTTAAAAAAAGGAAGAATTATAATAAATATGTACCCAGAGCACCCAAGTAGCTTTAAATGTCACCGTTCTTAAATATGAAGAGAAAGACAAGCGGCTTCGACTTTTGAGGAAAGCCTCTAACCCAAATGCCAGAGATCTAATTAAGCAAACAGATAAAAGGGGAAAAAAATGCAGAAAGTCCTAAAGCTGCAATAATGCAGAAAGCAGAAGACAGCTTCAAACTAAAGTTTATAAACTCGAAGAATGAGAAGATGTTGCATCCATGGATCGAGGACCAGATAAAAAGGAAACATTCTGAGAGTAGGGAAATGCTTCTAGAAATTAAGACATTTATAACAGAAATGAATATTTCAATAGAAGGCTTGAACAGTGAGGTTGAAGGAGCCTCCCAGGAAATAGAACAAGACAAAAAGAATAGGAGAGAAAAGATAGAACCAGAGAAGCAATGCAAGAAGTCCAACACCAAATTTATTGGCATTCAAGAAAGAAAGCAGAGCAAAAAATGGAGAGGAGGAAATTATTTAAAAAGACGCCAAAAAATGTGGACCGGCTGCCCAGAATATTTGAATAAAAAAAATAGACAAGTTATGGTGAAATTTGACAAAATCGGGGATAAAGAGATGATCATAAAGGCTTCTAGAAAATATTAAAAATTAGGAATCAGAATGGTATTCCGATTTCTCACCAATCCCATTGGAAACTAGAAGTCTGTGGAGCAATGCTTTTAAAATTCTGAACGAAAATGACTTCCGTGTGGATGTGAGGCTAAGCCAAAGACATTTTTTTTCAGATAGGCAAAATCTCAACAAATTCATTTTCCATGGACCCTTTCTCATGAAGCTACTGAAAGGATGTACTTCAACAAAACAAGAAAGTAAACCAACAAAAAGCGACCCGGGTAACATCTAATCCAAGGCAATCATGTCCAGGGCAACATGGTTCAGTAGGTCTGGAGAGCTCTCAGTTCACGGTGGGGCCACAGGTTGGAGGACACTGAATACCTGTGTTCATGCCGCCACAAGGACGAATGACCTGATAGCCTTTTAATGTACTTGCCTCCATTGGGAAGAGTTTAACAAGGAGTCAGAGGACTTGGTGAGAGGCACCTGAAAATCGGAGCAAATGTACCCGGGTGATTAACTCCGGGGGAAAAAGAAAACACTGTACATGAAAGGAAATGTAGTTATAGCAGACTCTGAGGCTTATCTGTGAATAACAGTTAACAATATTTACTGGGGCATATCAACATAAGTTCTGAGTATCCAAGAGTCCAAAAGAGGTGAAATATTATATTGGAGAATGATTGTGAGTGTGTGCCAGTGTGTACAAAATGTAAAAATTAAATTCTCCTCTACTAGAGCGGGAAGTTAATATAGGTCTAAAATGGGGAAAAGTCAAGAAATATATTACTTGAAACTACAGAGGAAAATACCAGAAAATGTCTGAAAGAGTCCAAAATGCCTGTCTCTGAAAACTGGGACTCAGGGAAGCAACATGCTGAGGGTAAGGGAGCCTCTGCTTTTTATTATAAAAAAAATACTAATGTGATACCTCTGTATGCTTAAATAAGGTATATTTGTTACCATGATCAAAATTAATATTAAAAGGTAATTTCAGTATCAGCTTATTTACTTGCCTTTTCTTTTTCCTCTTAAAACTAGAAACCGTAGTGGGGAAAATATCACTTCTTTGGGCCTTTTTGCTCTTTGAACAGAATATGCTGTCTTACTCCTTCCTCTCCTCTATTATTTATTATGAAGCAGAACAGCAGTTTTGATCACCCCTAAAGAGCCCATAATCCTCGACCCAATATTTGACTTTGAAATTAATTTTACAGCTCTGTTTGACTACACTTAGGTCATAGATTACGTTATGGAAAGGCAGCTTACGAGAAACTTAAAAGCTGTCCACCTTCCCCACCTGCCCTTGATCCAGAGAAAGGTCTGCCTCACGGGTTCTCTGATGGAAAGTACCCATCACAGCAACACAGTCCCTCTCGCCGATCGTGCCCCCATTTGTGTCCCCACACTTCGCCTGGAACTGGCTATCAAATTCCGAAACTTTCCAACAGCCATTCAGTCACCAGCTCAGTCAATGTTTCTTTTTTTAATCTTTATTTATTTTTGAAGGAGGGAGAGACCGAGTGTGAGCGGGGGAGGGGCCGAGAGAGAGGGAGACACAGAATCCGAAGCAGGCTCCGGGCTCTGAGCTGTCAGCACAGAGCCCGACGCGGGGCTCGAACCCACAAACCGCGAGATCATGACCTGAGCCCCACAAACCGTGAGGTCATGACCTGAGCTGAAGTCGGACGCTTAACGGACACAGCCACCCAGGCGCCCCGCTCAATCAATGTTTCTTAAGCATTCAAGGGTGCTCAGCATTGTCTTAACCCTCTGGAGGAGAGAAAATACCAGAAATGGTCTATGCCCTAAGGAACTTGAAACCCAGTTGAGACAGGGGGCCCTGGACAAAAACAAAACAAAAGAAAACAAAACAAAACAAAACAAAACAAAACCCATCGTGAACAAGGCGGAATTAAGAGGTTATCTGTGAAAGGCAAGAAAACATAAAGACGTGCTGTTTGGTTCCCGGAAGGGGAGACCAGGGATGGCGAAACGGTCAGATCAGACTCCAGGGAGGAGGTAGACCTTGGCCTGCGTGCTCAGAGGTCATGTGTCGCTCAAAGCTATCTTTCTGGACTCCCCTGACTTGGCACCTCTCCCCTCAAAAGTTACCCACGCCTTCCTCTGGGCTAACGCTGGATTTTGGATATGCTTCTGGGACTGCAATCATCCCATAGCTCAACAACTTGGGCTAAACTCTCTGTTTACGCCACAAAACTGCGAGTTCCCCCAGCTCTGGGCTGTATCTTTTGGCAGGCCCGGCCCCTAACTTAGCTGAGGGGCTCAAGAATGTGAGCTGAATGGAAGAGCGAATATTCTTTACTGCAAGAAGGACAATGACGACTCGGGCACAGCGTGTGACATTGCAAGTATTTCTCCCCAGCCCCGAAGCGGGCCTCCCTTTCCCACCCTGTCTGCATGTGGGGGGCGTGGGAAGGCTGGTGGGAGAGTGGGGTCAGAGAGCCAGACAGGACAGGGAGTTCTCCGGGGGGGGCGGGGGGGGGGGGGGGGGGGGGGGTACAGTCTGAGCTCCAGCTGTGTCTGGCACATGGAGGGCTCTCAGAGAATTCACACGCCATCCCTCCCAGGCCCTGGGACTTCATACCCACTGCGCGAGAGCCCGGGAGGCTGAGTGTCCTCTCCTGATTTCTCAAGAACACAGAGCAAACCCGCAGTCAAGGTGGCCTTGATGGGGAGTGGTTCTGTGGGTGGCCAGTGTTGACTGATGGCCCCAGATCTGTAGGTCTGGGGTCACCTGAGCCCACGTTATGAGCCCGTGGAGTACATGGAGAGGAGACAAAAGAGGCGAGTGGAGCAGGGGGGACCCGGCGGTCCCCTCACCCCCCAGGAGACACCACCAAGTGGAGCCATTTAGGCTGGCCCCGAAAAGATGGTGCCGGGCTGCCTTCTCCTCCGGTGCTACCTGGTCACAGTGAACTTCGGCCTCTTCGTTCGTCATAGGACCCTAACAGTGTCTCCTTCGTGGGGTGTCTTCGGGGCCGGGCCGGGCCGGGCCAGGATCATGCACAGACACGGCCAGCATGGTGGCTGGCTCGCGCATCGCACACTGGGCCCCCACCCCTCATCTGGGCACCGGCTCTCCCACGTAGGAAGTGCAGAGCCCGGCAGCGGCCTGAAAAATGACCGGCGTTCTAACCGTGACTTGCATTTTTTATAATTCTGGTTTTCTCTTGACCCAATTAAAAAAAAAAAAAAAAAGCCTTTTTGCTCCTTTTCCTCTTGGGCCCACTGGTTGTGCTAGTTAAGGACAGCTCCAGGTAGATTGTGTCAATCATAGAGCAGGCGGGAGGGACCCTCAGAGCAGTCCCAAGAGGCAGTGCTGTGCCAAGGTCAGGGCGAAAGTCAGACTTCCTGGCTTGTGCTCAGCAGTCCTGGGGGAGGAGGGGGCTGGCGCAGAGAGGCAGGGACGGAGCAGGGCCGAATGGACAGCCCTTTGCCCCCATTTGCTCGAAGTGCCCTTCCTGACCAACCTTGGCCATCCTAGAACCACCTGAGATGCTTTTAGAAAACGTTCATGCCCAGAGGCGTCTGGGTGGCTCAGTAGGTTAAGCGTCGACTCTCGACTTTGGCTCAGGTCATGATCTCCCGGTTCCTGAGTTTGAGCCCTGCCTCCCGCTCCGTGCTGACAGTGTGGAGCCTGCGTGAGATTCTGTCTCCCTCTCTCTCTGCCCCTCCCCACCTTTCTCTCTCTCTCTCTCAAAATAAATAGACTTAAAAAAAAAGTTAAAAAACAAAACCAACCACAACAACAAAAAGACGTTTATACCTAGACCCCACCTCTCCCCAGGATTCTGACTCCATTGGTCTGAGATGGGGCCTGGTTATTCTATTTACCTCCTGATGGTACAGCACAACCAAGGTTGAGATGCTCAGGGTTAACGGAACCTGGTTGCTGAGTTAACCCCTTCTTGAAAAGTTGTCTTTGGACAAGTCCTTCGGCACACAGGAGAAACGTGGTCAGGAGTCAGATGACCCAGGTTTGCATCCTGGCTGTGTGTGACCTTGGGCAGGTTATCTAAGCATCCCTGGACCTCAGTTTCTTTATCTACACAATGGTCCCTCTCTCTCGGCGCTGCAGTGAGCATTATAGAGGTCAGGCACGTGAAGTGGTTGGCACAATACTGAGCAAGTCAGCCCTGCCGTCGATACTAATGATTATTTCTCGAAGAAAGCACTCTTATCTGCTGCCCAATCTTGCAGGTGGAGAAAGCCTGGGGATCATTCAAGACACTCACCTCATGGCTTCTGCAAATGAGCAGGTGAGCAGCGCCACTCCAGGCCATTTCCTTTCTCCCCAGTCCACCTGTAAGTCCCAGGGCACTCTTTCCAGCTCTTTCTGGCAATGACAGCGGGACTGCACTTCCCTGATACGCCGTTTCCAAAGCCGTTCTCAGGTGTTGTCTCATTCAGCAGCAGCCCTCGCCCTCCCACGATTTCTACAGCTCCTTCTCGGCCTAACACCGAGTAACAAACGGAGCCGTGTCGCCGGGTGTAGGGGGCACAGACGAGTCACAAAGGCAGGCCACTCGGGTAGCAGCTCTGGCCTCGCAAGGCATAAATCTCGGACGCGTGTGCCTGTGCTGCCTAACCTCTCCTGCTGACACTTGAGCACCCGTGCAGCTGTCCGGCTTAAAAGAGCAACTCTCCTTTCCTCTCCGGGGAAGGGTACTGTGCCTCACGGCCCCCTGCCCTCCCCCTCTGGCGGGTGGTCACAGGGCACAGGGAGCCCTGAGGATGTAGGTGTGGGCACACAGGGGCAAGGAAAGCAAGCAAGACCCTGTCCCTTCCTAAGGCTTCTCCTCTTCCCAGGGGCTGCTTTCCTGGAGTATCTCTACCCAGAGAGCGACAATCCCAGGGGCAAGGCTGCCTGGAGGGCTGCCTGTTGGGGGGCTGCTCTCTTTGGCCTTGGGAGGCAGATGCAGGGGGAATAAGCATCTGGGAACCAGGAAAGGTCAGAGGTCACTTCCTTGAAGAACTGAAATGAGGCTCTGTGGCTGGCACGAGCAAGCAAGGGTGACAGCAGGGGCCAAGGGTGACAGCAGGTGAGCCAGCGTCTGTGGGCTTGCGGGCTATGCACGAGGCCTGTCCTCACCGGAAGACGCCGAAGGGACTGGCAACGGGGACGCAGTGACCAGATTTATGTTTTCTGTTGGCTTCAGCTCTACTTACAATCCCCTTATTCTTTCCAAGAAAAGTTCCACCGAGCTTCAAAGGCCAGCATTTACTTACTCGGGTGCCAGGCTGTGTATGAAGTACCCTATATGAATTGACTGCCTCTTCTACAGGGCCCCACGGCATTTCCAGGAGGAAGCCAGGGCCCGATTTTGTCCTCGGCCCATTTCAGGTCCCCCCCCTGCTCCTTTGCAATAGAGTGAGCGGCGGTTCTCGGCCGCCTAGGTGCTCGAGTGGGCCCGCCAGGCCCCTGCCCTTCTGACGTCACATGGACCACACTCAGCATCGCAGGTTCTCAGAACCACAGGGATGCCTGACATTGGCTTTGTACGCACTCTCACCTGTTGCTTGAGCTCGCCTTTCTAAAAGCCATCACTGGGTGTCAGGATGCAAACAAGATACATTTCTCTGGAACGAGCGCTTACACGTAGCGGCCGCAGGAGGTTTCTTAATCCTTCCTGCCCCAAGCGAACTGCCCCCCAAATGGCAGAGCTCCCTTCCGTTGTGGAGGCTGAGGCTGCCCGGGCAGCTGACCTCAAGGGTGTGGGTGTCTAAAATAAGGGCCCAGGCGGGGCTATACCAGGAATGCACAAACTCACCCCCACCTTACAGAGCAGGAAGAAGGGGTGAAGTCGGTCATTCAGAAAATCCAGAAGCGCCTACCTCTGAGCCCAGGTAGGAATGGGAAAGGACTGTTGTATGGTGCCCCCTAAAAACCATCACTTGTTGAGAATCCACATTTGGCATTTGACGGACATTGTCCTCATCCTAATGACAGTCATGTCACAGATATGGAAACTGAGGCTTGGAGTGGTTACCCAGCCCAGGCGCATGCCTCTTAAGAGGCATGAGCTGGGGTTTGGACCTGGAGCGTTCCTGCCAGTGTCACCCCTTCCATAGGGGCGGAGCGGCCTGGGCCCCTGAGTGAGCAGGAGCCTGAAAAGAGGCCTGGTTTCCATTGTTCGTATTAGTCTGGTCCCGCTGTCCAGCAGTTAAGTCCCAACTGGCTAAACGTGTTCCAGCAACCGATCGCTGAGGCAGCACTGTCAGGGTGAGGCAATGAGGGCTCGGAAGCGTTTCTTTTGTGCTTACACCCAAGGATGAGTTGGAGTAGGAAGCCCAAGTCCTCCAGAGTCAGGTGAGACCAGCCCTTGCTGTACCACGTGACAGAGAATACAGGCCCCTGCATTGCACCCAGTCACAAAAATGGGTGACTTTCTTTGGTGACGCTTCAAAATACGGTTCTGAAATGGATCATGTAAAGTAGGGGGCGGCATATTATTCAAGAGTATCCAACGGATGCTAGATATTACCAGGGGTGTGGTGTGGTGCTTCCTGTACATCCGGGGAAGGCAGACTGGATGGCACGAAAGTGACACAGGAATCGGTGTGTGTGCGTGCACGCATGTGCATATGTGCACGCGTGTGTGGGTTTGGACTGGGGGAAGGGATGGGGAGGCTGAGTATCTAGGAGGGCCTCCAGATGTCCCTCCCTAAGTTCAACTGCTACTCTTCTGCTTTACTTTATTGTATATTGGAGTCCTTCTGCTGAAAATGGCTTGAAAATCACTACTAGAAGGGAATGGTGAGTTACTGAAGAATTCTGAGCAGAAAAGTGACAGAGCAAGATTTGCACGTTCGAGCTATCCATCCGCTTGCAGGCCGGAGGCCGGATTGCAGAGAAGAGGGGGCGGAGGCGGTAGGTCACGGGGAGGGGACTGCAGTACGACCTGTGGCCTGGCCCGCGGCCAGAATCAGGCAGCCGGGGACAGAAGGGGCGGAGCAGAGGGAGATTTCGGAGGTAAAATCAGAGGGACTTGGCAGTTCTTGGAATCTGCAAGATGAGAGAACCCGCTGGTTCCGGTCTGGGAGGACAGAGGTGGGCGTCACTGAGCTGGAGAGCACCATCGAGGAGCAGCTTCTCAGGAGGATGAACTGAGTACCCGGCATGTGGGTGTGACAGCTTCGTGGGCCATTCCTGTCAAATCCAGACCTCAATAGAGAGCTCTGTCTGTGCTCAAGACATAACCTAGGGTTTTCAATGTACAAATGTCATCTAAAGGGACATGAACGGATGAGGTAACCTGGGCAGAAAGTATAGCTAGAAAAGGGGAAAGGACACTGGAATGAGGCCTGGGGAGCCCCAACATTGAGAGGGGGACAGAGATAAGAGAGCTAGAAGGAAACAACAAAGCGACTACACGTTAGCAGGCAGCTGGACATAAGCGTTTCAAGCTGAAGAGATAGCACCAGGCTCAGATTTGCGTCATCAGCACCTAGGATGTCCTCAGCGCGACAGAGTGAGGGTGGAGTGAGGACCAGGAGCCTCGGAAACAGCACCGTGTCGGGGAGAGGGTGGAGGAGGAAACCTAAGAGGAGGTGGCAAAGGATCGGCCAGAGAAGTATGAGAACGAGGCCCGGGTAGAGTCTCAGAAGCTGGATCGGTCAGGGGACTTGTGGTTGCAAGTAATCAAATCGCTGAATGAATAAAAAAGCTGAAGAATCAGGTAATAGGAACGCGAATTCTCTCACAAGAGGTCTGTAAGTGGGCAATTCCAAGGCTGGTTCCATGGCTAAATCAGGCCTCTTGGGGCTTTCCCTCATGTTGGCAAAATGGCTGCAGCAACTCCAGACATCTTTTTTTTTTTTTTTTTTTGGCCAACAATGTGGCTTTCTCTCTGTGTCCCTCCTCCCCTTTTATCAGAAAGTAAATGTTGCCTGTGAAGCTCTCCCACGTAGACTCTCCCTCACACCCCATTAACCAGTCCCAGCTGCAAAAAAGGCTGGATAGTGAGTAACTAGCATCTCAGTCTCGTGGGAGAAGCGGAGCTCTTGCTGCAAGAAGGGCGGAGAAAGGCTGGCAGTCGGGAGGGCGACTACCAGGGGCTCCCTCTGGAGCCCATAGAGTAGAGCCTTTCAGAAGCAAGGAGAGGTGGTTTCCAGTGGAGTGGCGTGGCCCAGCACAACGGACACGAGCGACTGCACCGTGCAGGGTATGGGGAATGCTTCCGAAAGCAGTTTCAGTAGGATGGCAGAGAAGTAGAAACGGAATTACAAGCGAATTGAGAAGTGAATGAGGATAAGAAAGGGGAATAGATAGTGTAGACCAGTGGTTCCCAACAGGGGACGGGGAGACAGGGTTTTTTTTCCTCTAGGAAATGTTTGGTAAGGTCTGGAAACCCTTTCAGTTGTCGCAACGGGGCTTCTCCACAGCTGTCATAATTGGACGCCGTCACAAGCATCACTGCTGGCAGCTGGGGTCCTTGCATCCTTCCCAAACTGAACGGAAAGCGTGTCTTGTGGGTAGATGCTGCTAAGTGTCCCCCCGTGCTGCTAGAGGCTGAGTGCTTGTGTCCCCCCACCCCCCCAAATCCTCAGGTTGAAGCTCTGACCCCAAAGTGGTAGAGTTTGGAAAGGAGGCATCGGGAGGCAGTTAGGGTTAGATGAGTTCAGGAGGGCTGGGCCCTCACGATGGGATTAGTGTCCTTATAAGAAGAGACCCCAGAGCCAGTAGCCTCGCTCTGAGCACTCTGAGGACGGGCAACTGAGGATGCGGTGATGGACGGCTATCTGTGGGCGAGGGAGAGAGCCCACACTAGGAACCGAACTCCGCCAGACCTCGAGCTCAGCCTTCCCACCTCCGGAAGTGGGGGAAATACACCTCCAGGTTTAAGCCTCCAAGTCTACAGGGTCTCGTTACGGCAGTCCGAGCAGACCCAAGCACCTGCACGGGACAGTCCCCACCACAGTGATCTGGTCCACAGCGTCGGTAGCGCCGAGGTGGACAGACCTGGCGTAGACTATCCCTTCACGAAATTAGCTGGGATGGGGAAGTAGAGGGAGAAATGCAGGGGTGAGGAAGGTGGGAGAGACAACAGCATGTTCCTAGGCCAGGGACATGGGTCCAGAGGAAGGGGGTAGAAATTCGGAAGGGAAGTTTGGCTGCTGATGGAGAAGGATGCCACGGAGCTAGGAAGGCGGGTCAAGGGTTGACTGAGGGGAGGCCTCAACCAGGAAGAGTATCTGTGGCCCTAAGACTAAGAGGAGAAAACAAAGATGGGGTAGAGGCAGGCGTGGGGCTGGAACTAAGGGTTATTCCTGCCCCAGGGCCATGACCTTCTGGAGTAACAGGATAAGAGGTCACCCACTGAGTGTGAAGGGGATGAGGAAGGAGGGAAGGGACGGTCTGGAACTGTTTTTAAGGAGGACATAGAGAGGGCAGGCCAATCCCCGGAAAAGGAGTGTGTCGAGAGCTTGGGTGAGGTTGGAGGCTGGGTCTGTCCTTGGCCACAGTCCCCGTGGCTGCGGGATTTCCTCCAAAACGCTCGGTACCTCGGGCCAGCCAGGACCAACTGGTGGGTCGGTGATGGAGGGATGCGAAAGGACAAGGACTAAGTGATAGGAAAGTGTTTCAGGTCATCAGGCCGGCGGCCGAGGCCCTGGGAAAATCACTTAAACTCTCCAGGCCTCAGTTTCCTCATCTGTAAAATGGGTTTACCCATTACCTCACGGGGTGGTGGTGAGGTTCAAGTGACAGAGCTTATGGGAGAGGCTTTGTCAACGATGACTCTTTCCCTGTTACTATTTATCATCATTAGTCCTTAGCAGAGTGATGGTTACCAGCACTTCCGCGGGCATTTTCATTAAGTATCTGCTACCCTCACTGCCCTCCTCCAGTCCTGTGTTTTCAGAATGGGGGACTTCTGTCCTGGCGGGACAGACAGACAAATGAATTACCCCAGGACACACAGAAGACCGCTGACCCTCCCTGTCTGGTGTCAGGAATCCTCTTGCTGCCCTGCCCTGACGACACCCCCCCCCCCCCCCCGCCCCCGCCGCCCGCTGCCCAGGGACCAGGCCCCTCTGTATCCCGTGTCTGGGGTCTGTTGTGCACAAGACTTTGATGAACACTTGGAAGGAGCGGCATGCACCTACCGCTGGTGCATAAGTTAATTAGGGCTTAGCTGGAGCGAAAGGGAGCCAGCCAGGGAGTGGGCAGCAAGAAGACAGTGAGGAAAAAGGGGTGGGGCGTGAAGACCAGCTGGGGACCCAAACTGGCAAAGAGCTCGAACTAGACAAATAGGGGGAAACTGGGGGAAACTGGGAAAGGTGGACGTTCCAACAGCCTCGTCCACCCATCCTGTGGTAAGGACGGGTGACAGGTAGCGGGGGGCCCAGGCCGGGGCAGAGGGCGGGGAGGGGAGGGCCGGGGACACCCCAGAAAGAAAGACACTGAAGAGAAGGACGGCAGGGCTGGGGAGAGAGGGAGGGCCTTGACCAGAGGGCCTGGGACACCACATGTGGAGTCGCCAGAGCAGAAACCAGTTTGGGAGGGAAGAACAGGTGACCGACAGGTCAGTCATCGTTACTAACATTTTTTAACTATAACCTGTGTAACAGCTCCCGTTCGTTGACCATCTTACCTACTGTCATTTATTTCGTCATAAGCCATGAGACAGGTATCAGTAACCCCACTGACGAGCAGACTGGGGCTCGCAGAGGCCACGGACCTGGCGGGGGCCACACAGCCGGCAGACGGCACAGCCACTTGAACCCAGTTCCAAGGCTTTGCGGCCCATGCGCCGGCCTCTGCACCACAACACGGACAATATCACAGTGTTTTCGCGGAAACCGCCACCTCCCTGTGTCTCTCCTCACACATTCGGTTGACTCCTTCCCGGGCCTAGACTTCCCGGTGGCTATCGTGCCTGGCCAATATTGCCATCACCTCAATTTCTTAGGACCAGGTTTTGAAGACGATCGTAGGCTAAAACTCAAAAGCTACGTATTTCAACGGCAGATTCAGGCCCTGCAACGGTTCGTGGAGGAGACAATTTTGAACAGAAGGCTTTTTTGTCAGTCTCTCTGCAAGCCACGAACGGGTTGCTTTATTGACTCGCTCATCTTTCTTTGTTCACTGAGGGTCACTGTCGTGTAACGGTTAGGAACACAGACTCTGGAGTTACGCTGCCTGAATTCAAATCCTGACTCCCGATTTATGAGCTTTAGGAGCCTAATCTCTCTGGCAGTTTCTCCATCTGGAAAACGGGAATCAAACCTCCTAGGGTTGACGCGACAGTGAATGGGCTAATTACCTAGGGCACTCAGAACAGTACTTGGCTAAGCTGTGCTGGGAGATCCCTAGTTCAGTGGGCCCGGCTTCTACCCTTGAGATGCCCAAGTCCAGGGAGGGCAGCAGGACTGTCTGTCCACCCCACCTACCGGCCAGGACAAGGACAGGGTGAGGCCCGATGACCCTCGGCCTCTCCAGTGACTTTTCTCTCCGAGGCAGATGCTGCAGCCTCAGGCCAGAGCCCAGAGGGGGCGCGATGCTGCTTCTGAGCTGGGTACCCTGTACCAGCTTCGGGAGTTGGCTTCAACCCCCAGGCACGAAGGCCTGCCTGTTTGAGGCTGTGCAACTGAGTGCATTCCTTTGATTGCTTTCTTCTTCCCTGACCCCAGAAACATCTGCCTGGCTGAGGTAGGAGAGGCTTTTAGGATGCTAGGGGCCGGCTCTAACAAGGGCTCTCTCCCTAGGGAGGCTGGCTGATGAAGATCAAGTCCCAAAGCCCAGAATGCTGACCCCAGGCACCTCACAGCGGAAGGCAGAGCCCAATAAGGGAAGTCACAGCCGTAAGTAGGGCACTGGCCTGGGCTTTGTCGCCTGCTAAAGACATCCGCTGCCCCCAGTGCTTTGTACGCATCTTGGCTGCTGCTCCATCAAGGCGACAGCTTCTGATCTCTTCCTTTTGCTGGAGCTCCGGCAGAACAAGGCTCGAGTCTCATTTGTCTGTCTGAGGTGGAGGCTTTCAGAGCCAGGCAGCTTGGAAAAACGAGGTGACAAAAGAAGCCGGCCAGCAATTAGGTAATGCCAGGCTGCCTGCTGGGCTGCCCTGCACAGTCTGTCCCAGACTTCACTGGGAGCCCAGGGGAGAGCAGACACGTGGATTCTGGGCTTGCATTAGAGGGGTGGCCGGGGTACGTGGGGACGGAGGGGCCCTGGGAAGTAGCCAGTGACCTAATGTGTCTGAGCCTCACCTGTGTCACGGGGTAAAGAAGGCCTCTCTCACTGAGAGGCATGAGGTCCTAACCTAATCGTACTGTGATCACAGGTGACAGGACGGGTGGTCAGTAAGGCCGGGTTCCTTCCTTCTCTAGTGTGATTTCAAGGCAGTAGCTTGCACTCAGGTGAGCTGACACCGGCCCATAGCCCCCCACGCACAGGGGGGATCTTCTAATCCCCTTCCTCAGCCGGGCCTGGGCTGTGAGCTGGGGGCTCTGCCCCGAGCTGCTTAGAGCCCCTCTTCCGGGTGCAAGGCCCCCTCGAAGGGGTGAAGGCTTTTCCCCACACGACTGCCTCTTCCTCTCCATGGTTTCCTCTCAGCTTCTCCACCTCGGACAAAGTCCTTTGCTTACTCATTTCTTTGAATTTTCTTCCAGGCTGGTCCTCCTATATAAAAAAAAACCCTTTACCCCAGGTGCCTGGGTGGCTCAGTCGGCTAAGCGTCCAACTTCAGCTCAGGTCATGATCTCACGGTTCACAGGTTCGAGTCCCACGTCGGGCTCTGTGCTGACAGCTCAGAGCCTGGAGCCTGCTTTGGGTTCTGTGTCTCCCTCTCGCTCTGCCCCTCCTTGGCTCTCACTCTATCTCACTCGCTTTCTCTCTCTCTCAAAAAAAAAAAAAATGAATAAAACATTCAAAACAAACAAACAAAAACCTTTACCCAAGGCCCAGCCCTGCCTTTCTGCAAAATTCACTGCAACACGGCAACTGGGGAGCCCAAAATCCCCAGAGCCTCCTAAGACTCCAAATATTTGAATCTCTCTCTACAACCAGGTACTTATTGGAGTGTTCGTTTTTGTTTTTAAAGTACATGTGGGCCTGTGTTTCTATACGGGGAATGAGAAAAGCCCAGAAATTCTTTGGTCCTGGGTTCAAGTTCTGGCTTCACTATTTACTAGCTGTGTGACTGTGGGCAAATCACTTAGCCTCCCCAAACCTCAATTCCCTCATCAAATAATAGTTTATATAAAAGTTTGCCCCATATGTTGTCTCAGCAGCTCTTCAGAATAGACTTACAACAAAGGAATTATTAGAAATTCCTAGTTTACAAAATGAAGAAACAAAAGCTTTGAGAAGTTCTCTTAACTGTGTCCCTGGGACATACAGCTGGTGCCAGAACCTTGACTTGACTTTGGATTCCCCACGTCTTGTAGGTAATCAGGGGAGGTAAGGAACTCTCCCCAGTTTACTTCTCAAAGTTGTTGTGAAGGTCAAAGGACATCATCCATCCGCCTGTTTAACAGGCTTTTGTTGAGGACCACAATGTGGCAGCCTCAGTCTCAGGGTCTCACGGAGCGAAGGGTTCCACGGGCTGCAAGGAGCTGGGCGGATGCAAGGAGGGTGGCGCACCATCCATTCAGGGGAGGCAGCTGAGTCGATGTGCAGGGAAACCCATCCATGGCATAACGCGGGGCACAGGACAGGGGCTCCCGTAGCCTTGTCAAGGTTGTCCCTTCCCTCCCCAGGCCTCCCCGCCTAGGCCTCTCAGTTCAGCCTTACAACACCGTGTTCGGAAGGTACCATCTGCCCCATTTTACAGAGGGAGGGAAAGTGGATCCCTGAGGAGAGTGGAGTTCAGTCCTGGCTGCATGTTAGAATCACTGGAAATCTTTAAAAGCCCAATACCGGGCTGAACCCCAGATCGCAAAATGAGGAACTGGGGGGATAGACCCGGGCATCAGTGTTTCTTCTAGAGCTCCCAGACCATTGCAGGTGCAGCAGGGAGGAGAGTGCCGAGTGGCTGGGTACCCGCAGTGGATGCTGGTGGTCTAGGTCCTTGAGGGCAGTGTAGTGTTGGGGACAGGGGTACGTTTAGGATGGACTGCGGCTCCTCTCATGCCCGCCTCTGCCCCTTTCTAGCTGGGTGATCTTGGGCAAGCAGCTTCACCTCTCCCTGCCTGTTTGCCCAGGGTGCCATGGGGGTCCCTGCGGCCTGAGGGTAGAACAACTGGCGTCTATCAGAAGCTTCAGGAATGTTGGTTACCTTCCCTTCCTCCTCCCCCAGCTGCTGCCCAGCTTTGGGCCATTTTTCTGTTTATCCACAAGAAGTAAAACTCAGATCAGTTCTCTCTCTTATTGACGACACTGCCTGGAGGCTGGACAGACTTTGGGAATGGGCAGGGAGAAGCCTTGAGGACGACTGGAGTTTAGGCCAGGTAGGTCTTCTTCATGCTGGAGAGCTCAGGCGGCAGAGACCCAAGCAAAGGCACACGGTGGGTCCTGAGCCACAGGCGTCCTCCCAGCTCGCTGGGCACTGGATCGTGCTTAATGAGGTGTCCTAGGAGGGACGTTTGAGAAGCAAAGAGTACGAGCTGCCCAGAGAGCTGGTTGGTCAACAGCCAGCCAGAAATAACAGCTCTCTCCCCCCAGGTGTTTGTGGCCCAGAGGCGGTGTTACCCCAGAGTGGAGCTCAGCATAGTGCCTGACCAAGCCCTGCTGTGAAACAGACTTCTTTGTTTCTTCCCTTTTCACACCCCACCCCTGCCCCCAGCAATTTGTGCAGAGCTTCTCCCAAGTCTGTTAGAGGCATCCTTGCCGCCTCGAGAAGTCAAGGTTTTTAAACGTTCAGAACAGGCCTTCGAGAATTGTCTTAGCAGGCTTGGGCTGCCATCGCAAAATCTTGTAGACTGGGTGACTTGAGCAGCAGGGATTTATTTTCTTCCAGTTCTGGAGGCTGGAAGCCCAACATCAGGGTGCCAGCGGGGCCAGCGTCTGGTGAGAACCCTCTTCCTGCCTTGCAGACGGCACACATGTTGTGCCCGCACATGGCAGAGACAGGGTGAGTAGGCCGAGGACAGGAATCTCATCTAACCCTAACTACCTCCCAAAGGCCCCCACCTCCAAATACTGTCACAGGGGCCCGGGGTGGGTGAGGGGCGCGATTCGGTCCATAGCATTTGTGTCCTCTCATGCAAAATACGTCCATTCTATCCCAGTCTTGCCTCATTCCAGCAGCGACTCTAAAATCTCCAGTTTAAAGTCTCATCGAAATACCATCTAAATCGATACAGGCAACTCAAGGTATGGTTCATTCTGAGGCCACATTCTTCTCCAGCTGTGAGCCTGTGAAGCCATTTAAGTTACATACTCCCAAAATACACCCGTAGGACAGACACAGGATAGGCATTCCCGTTCCAAAAGGAAGAAGCAGGAAAGAAGGAAGGGGTAATGGATCTCAGGCAAGCCCACAGGTTAACAAGGCAAATTCCACTAGATCTTAAGGCTGGAGAATAATGTCTTTGGTTCAGTGCTCTGCCTTCCCGACCCCCTGCGGCAATGGTCCCACCTCTGCCAGTTTTGTCAAGTCGGGGAGGGAGGCTCCCTCAAGAAGACTTTCTGGCCTGCAAAGTGATGGCCTAATCATCTCTCAACTGCCTTTAGGGCCCTTCTTTTTCCTTGAAGAACAGTGCACTTTGACAGACGCCGGTCCTGTAGCATACAAGAAGGTTGTGAACTTGCCTTTACTCTGTCCTGCTTTCTCTTGCTCCCTTCGTTTCAAACTGGCCGTGTCTTTGCTGGTATAACCCCATCATTTTCCCGGCCTCCACTGAGCTGGCTGATTAGATCTGTGCTCACACCCGCGTTAGTAAGTGGCTGTTCAGCCATACCTTTCTTTCTCATTTTTTTTTGGCAGTTATGCAGACTGAACATTTTCTAAGACTCCAAGCTCTGGCTCCATTTTGCTTAACGATTCCTTCTTTAATTCATGTCTCCCCTTTTGCATTTTTCTATGAGGGTTCAGGTAATACCAAGCGGCTCCCTCACCACTTTGCTCAGAGATCTCCTCAGCTGCATGTTCAACTTCACAGTTCACAACTTTCACCTTCCACAAAACACTAGAACAGAATTCAGCCAAGCTCTTTGCCACTTTATAACAAGGATTACCTTGGGGCACCTGGGTGGCTCAGTCGGGTAGGCGCCCGACTTCGGCTCAGGTCATGATCTAGCAGTTTATGAGTTTGAGCCCCGCGTCAGGCTCTGTGCTGACAGCTCAGAGCCTAGAGCTTGCTTCAGATTCTGTGTCTCCCTTTCTCTCTGCCCCTCCTCTGCTCATGCTCTCTCTCTTTCAAAAATAATAAAAACAGTTCAAAAAAAAAAAAAAAGGATCACCTTTTCTCCAGTTCCGAATAACATGTTCCTTATTTACATCTGAAACCTCCTCACCAGAGTCGCCCCTAATGTCCATATCCTAGCACGCACCCCAAAATTCAGT
>NC_064812.1:36008007-36053501 GCF_023721935.1 Panthera uncia | reverse complement strand
GAGTCGCCCCTAATGTCCATATCCTAGCACGCACCCCAAAATTCAGTGTTATAAGAGTGATCACAGAGGGGAGGGTCAGGCTGGCTGCCGTGCAGGAGACCAGCTGATGGGTGGAGGCTGAGCCTGCAAACCATATTCCCGCATTGAGACAACACCACCAGCCCCTCAGCAGGGAGCCACATCAGCATCCATCCCTTGCTCTGGGTGGGCCTCTGTGGAAGCCTGCCTGCAGGCAATCAGGGGGTTCAATGCTGGCCTATATGCAAGTCTCTTCCAAAGCCCCTCTAAGCTGTCCTACATAAACACCAATTTTCAAAGGCCCGGCAGAGTTACAAGTGTTCCGGTAGAAGGAGCCTTTGCACCCAGAAGTGCAGTGCTGATGGGAAGGAAAAAGTCTCAGCATTGCTGCATTGGTGGATCAGGAGAGTGGGGAGCCTCCCTCCCCTCTTACGTAATACATGTAACTGGCAACACAGTATAGCAGTTTAGTACCCAGGCCCAGAAGCCAGAGTGCCGCACGGAAGTTCTGGCTTTGCCCCTTCCTGGCAGAGTCATCTCAAATATCTCTTTCAGTTTCCTATCCTGAGAGAGGGAGATGATGACAATTCTCATCTCATGGAAGGGTGGCAAGAATTTAAGTGTTTACACTAGTTTAAGGAACACAGTAACTGCTTAAAAAAAAAATGTTAGCCATTAGAGTGCACTCATGAGAATATGCACAGTTATTGTCTGACAGCCAGTCAGGAGCGAGGAGGCAGTGAAGAGATGTGGTCAATGGGGGAGGGAACTGGTGTATGCCGAGGTGGGGTGACTTTGGTATCTAGCCTTTCTGAGCCTCAGTTTCCTCATTTGGAAAATAGGAATTACACAAAACGACACTTGCAAATCTTATATTTGGAAGCAATAAATATTCACAACTACATTTTGCAGATAAGGAAACTGAGGCACAAAGAAGTTAGAAACTTACTCAAGGTTACCAGCTAATACGTGGGAAAGCTGAGATGTGAGCCTTCATTGTAGAAAATACAACATGTTCATTTTTTTTTTTTCTATTATGGGCTGTTAACAGGATAACATTTGCCCACCAAAGGGATAAATGTATTCATAAGCCTAATTTTCAGTAAATTTTTTCTTTATCTTTTTGTGATAGGCTAGCAGCTTTAAAGTAGAGATCATCTAAAAATCCATCTGAGCTGACATCTATCTAGACAGAACAGATTCTTCTTGGGTTAATGACCGTTAGTGGCTGATAGGGGCTTAAGCTCCAGTATACCCAAATCCACATACCAAACTGGAAAGACACCCCAATAATACTAAGAGGCGTAAAAGTGCCAGCTGACACTTTATTTCAGGTGGTATTCAATACCACAAAAGTAGAAAGGAGGTTCTGGAGAAGCTCCCTGGGAATCCCTGCAGGGCAGGTTTGACCTGGGCTTACAAACTAAAGACAAGCTTGGGGGCCTGGGGACCCCGGCCTGACTCCCACCTCTGCCAATTGTATTGTTATCTGCTAATTCTATCTCCCCAGGCGAACTCAACTTTGTTATTCAGCGACGCCCATTTGTGGTTGACGAAACCAACCGTGGTCGCGGGAACTTCTACAAAATCAGCGACTCACAAGTGAAGTGTACTGACCACGTGCTTTAAAAAAAAATCTTAGGGTACTTGTTAAAATGCAGATTCCATGCCTTTCCCCGGTTCTACCCATCTTATCCTCTGCGAACAAGGCTGGGGAAACGTGCATTTCTGACAAGTCCTCCAGGTGATCCCAGGCCAACCCATTCAGCCTGTACCCCACACCCCGGGCAGGTGGAGCAGCCCCAGAGAAACCTGCCCGAACCACGACGGTGCGGATCTGTCGCGAAGCTTTGCCTTGACCCCCCAGATCATGATCCCCTTGGAGGTGGCATCCTCGGGGACGGCAGCTCCTGCTCAGGGCCGTGTGAGAGCTAGAGCTGCGAGGGTGGGGGGCTGGGTGGGGGTGACCTTGGTCCTGGACTTGCCCAGGGTGAGTGCAGGGCTTTGTAGGAGAGAAGCCACCTCTCTGGCTTTTGTCCCTGCTAGCTCATTAGAGGAGCCGGCTTCAGGAAAGAAACGCATTCTTCCGGGAGGGGGCCGTGTGGCCACACGCCCAGCAGTCAGCCGTGACTCAGCTTTGGCCGGCTGGCGCCCGGGCCTGGGGCTGAGCCGGACAGGAAACAAAGAACCGCTCGAACGCGCCCTCCCGGGGCCGCGCCGCACCTGCCGGCCTGCCGCCGCCCCCCTCCCGGAGGCGGCCTCGGCGGGCGGCTGTTGCCGGGCGGGCGGGGCCCTCCGCGGAGGCCCGCGGGCTCTCTCGGCCGCACCCCGTCCCCCGCCCTCCGAGCCGCCCCCCTCCCGGCCGGAGCCGCCGCCCAGTCCCGCGCCTCGCGGCTCTGCGCCTGCGCGCGCTGCTCGCGGCGCCCCGCTCGCCCGGCGCCGGGCTTTCGGTGCAGACCGGCACCCCGCGAACTCACCCGAAGCGGCTTCCCAGCGTCCAGACAGTCGGTGTTCTTGAGAAGGAGGCTCCCAGCCCTCGTCCTTCCGCAGCCGGTCTCTGCCCAGACGCACGTACCGGCGGGAAGGAGACCCGGCTGGGCACTGCCCCGGCACCGGGTCTCCCCGGCCTCCCACCCCCGACTGCGTCGCTGTGCTTTGGGAGGGGACGGCAAGTCGCTGGTGGCTTCTACCTTCCACAGCCTTCAGCCTGTCCCTTCTTCCTGACAGGGGTCTCAGAGGTTGCTGCCCCTTAGAATCACCTGGGGAGCTAAAACGCGAAACGTTAACAGAAGCAAACCCCTCTGATGCCTAGGTTGCCCCCAGCCCCCGGAAGTCTGAACCACGGGTGTGTGTTTCCAAAGTTCCCCAGGTGATTCCAGTGTTCAGCCAGGGCTGCGGAGGGCGGACCACGGACCCAGACCCAGGCTTCTCAAACTTTAATAGGCATTGAAATCACCTGGGATCTTGTTAAAATGCAGGTTTCGATTCAGTAGGTGTGGGGCGGGGCCTGCGAGCCTGCATTTCTGACAGGCTCCCCAGTGATGCTGAGGCTGCTGGTCTGGGGGTACATCTAGGGCTGAGGGACACTTCTGTAAGTGCTCCTTGTCCCTTTACCTTTCTCTTGTGATGTCATGGAGAAGACGTGGGCCGTGGAGCAGATGGCCAGGGGTTGGAATCTCACCTCTGCCACTTTCCTAGCTTGGTGAATGAAGACAGACCCCAGTTCTTTATACTTGAGATTGGGGTGTGATAGTGACCTGGCAAGTTTGATATGAGATGATGTATGGAAGGCACCTGGCACTCAGTGAGCTGTCAGTGAATATCAGCTCTCTGAGGATGGCTAAGCTCTCTATCGGCCCTCATGGCAGAATCAGCCAGGAAATGACAAGTAGAGGAAGGAACCTTCCAGGCTCCCTCTTCCCTGCTCTCTGCCCTCATAGGAGGACGGCTGGGCTGAAGCCAAAACTCCACTGTCGGGTGGGGATGGGGAGCAGAAAAGGAAGCGGGCTGAGTTGGAGGGATGAAGGATAAGGAGGGTCCCCATGAGAGCCCTGAGGAGGCCTGAGGCCCTGGGAGAACAGTCCCACTGGAGGCAGACAGCAATGGTAGCAGGAAGAGTGACCTGAGCAGGTGGTGAGTCACGGAAGGCTGCAGAGCAGTGGCCATCAAGGGTCAGGATCCCAGGAGACAGAGAGAACAGGAAGGGGATGGCCCCAGGAGAGAAGATGACTATACCTGGGGAGCTGCCTGTCTGTCCCATTGCCCCTTGGAGGAGTTAAGTGTGCAGGCTTTCCCTGGAGGCTGTGCGAGGCCGTAGCCTGTTGCTAGTCATGTGACCTTGGGCACCGTGACTTAAGCTCTCCAGCCTCAGTTTCTTCATCTGTAAAATGGAGCTATAATCACTAACTCAAAGGATTGTTGTCAGAACTAAGAAAGGTGATCCTGTAAAGCCCTCTTATCAGCGACAGACACACAGCCAGTCCTCCGAGGGTGTTTGGGATTGTGATTTCTCCCGTTGGAGACATGAGCAGCGGAGGCTTGCTCCCCAGGAACACCCAGGTCTGTGCTCCCCTCGCTCCATCATATAGGTGGAAAAAAATCACACAGGGATTTTTTAAGCTCCCCAGACGATTCCAAGGGGCAGTGACCTTTGAGAACCACTGGTAGAAGGGAGGGGATGCTGAAGTCTGGGGGGGGGGGGATTGGGGAGGTTGGGTAGAAGCCACCAGCAACTTGCCATTTCCTCCCAAACCTCTTGGGCTCCCATTCGGTCAAACACCCCTTTCAAACTTTATGACTTGGTGAAGGGCCCACCATGCCTGCTTGTGGTGGACTCCAGCCAGAATATGTCTCATGTGGTAGCCCAGCGAAGGGGTTGGAAGTCAGAAGCTCCGGATTAAATCTCACTGCCTCCCTCGGGACTGGTGCTGGCGTCCACGGGCAGTGACGTTGTGCTAGTCCCGAGACGTGCGAATGCTCTCTTAGGACCTGCCCGAGCACAAGGCACATTTAGGATGTTCTCTTCTAAATGCACATGAGATTGGAAAACTGCAGTCTCTTTGAAAGCGCAGGCCTCTGATCTGATGTAGCTCCAATGGGCAGCTCAGTAGGCCGGATTTTTTTTTTTTTTTTAAATTTTTTTTTTCAACGTTTTTTATTTATTTTTGGGACAGAGAGAGACAGAGCATGAACGGGGGAGGGGCAGAGAGAGAGGGAGACACAGAATCTGAAACAGGCTCCAGGCTCCGAGCCATCAGCCCAGAGCCTGACGCGGGGCTCGAACTCACAGACCGCGAGATCGTGACCTGGCTGAAGTCGGACGCTTAACCGACTGCGCCACCCAGGCGCCCCTGTAGGCCGGATTTTTAAAAACAAGCTTTCTTCTACCCAGAGCTCACGGGCATCAAGCATGCAACGAGCCTAGAGCTGAGGTGTGGGACACCCACGGTCCACCCTGAGCCCTGCTGGTGCCACGTTCCCTGCATTATTCTGTGATCATTGCCTTTCACGACCTTTTCTCCTCCCCTGGACAGTCAGTTTTGTGAGAGTTTCCATCACCCAGCAAAATGCCTGCCACTTAATCAGTGCTTGCTAAATGCTCATTAACAATGCAAAAATAACTGAGCTGCGGGAGCTGGGGCAGGCCCTTCACTTCTGTTTCTCCTGGGCCTCAATTTTTTCATGCATAAAATGGGGTTTGGACTAACTTTGATCTCTTAGGCTCCCTCTTGCTCTTACAGCCGCTAAATTTGAATTATTCTTCACCCGGTCATAATCCACCTTATTTTTCCTTCCCAGGTACATATTCCTACCTTTGACCTTGATTTTGTGTTTTCTCCTTACTCAATTTGGTGGATGAGCTTTAGAAAATGATTACAAATGCCCTGCCCGTTAAGGCCTGAAATTCCTTTATTTTCTCAATCAGTTCTTGGTTAGGCCATCCATCTATTTGTTTGTTTTTTAATGTTTACTTTGAAAGAGGGAAGTGTGTGTGTGAAAGCAGGGGAGGGGCAGAGAGAGAGAGAGAGAGAGAGCGAATCCCAGGCAGGCTCTGGGCTGTCATCAAAGAGCCCAACGAGGGGCTCGATCCCACAAACTGCGAGATCATGACCTGAGCCGAAATCAAGAGTTGGCCACTTAACCGACTGAGCCACCCAGGGGCCCCCATCTGTTTTTTGTTAGAGGCTCACTGGGCTGATCATTCTGGGCTTTCTCTTCTCTGATCATGTTGGCAGCCTCTGCAACATCTTTGGACACATCACTTCTGTGGCCTTGGCAGGATACACATCTGCACCCCCTTTCCTTTGCCCAGATCAGGGGAGGTGCCACTCATTTCCCCCCAGTGCATGATGTGGTCACCGGACTCAGCACGGGCCCACAAGAATATCACCACCCACAGGATTAGATGAGCGTCACCACCCCTGTCCCCTCTAAAGTGACTTCCACGTTTACCTGTTGGGGCTGAAGGAGTCCAAATAGAATGCGGATTCTGAAGGGAATCTTTTCCCCTCCAGGAAAGCTGCCACAGTGCGATCTTCCATAATGTTGGCCTCACGCTTGGATATTTGCCACTGATGAGTCAGCATGTGTGGTGCTGTCTGTAAAGGCGACCACGCACAGGCCGTCTCTATTTGCATGTGCTGGTCCTCTCATCAAAAGGTAGAGGTGATGCCCTCCCCCTTGAATCTGTGCTGGCCCTGGGACTGGCTGTGACCAATGGAAGGAGATAAAAGGGATACTGTTCTGGTTCAGGGCCGAGGCCTTGTGTTCCCTGAGCCTGAGCCACCAGGTAAGGTGCAGGCTATTCTGCTGGGCAGAGAGCCAGCAGTCAGCCTCAAGGCCCCTAGGGTGTCTGCCCCACCTGGCTGACACTACATGGGACAGTCCCGAGACAGCACAGATGAGCTCTGCCCAAAGTCCTGGCCCACAGAATTGGGAGCAATAAAATCGTTTCGTGGTTTAAACTGCTCAGTTTTAGAGCGGTTTGTCACATAGCAATAGATAACGGAGACATTATACTCTCGGGACCTTCATTTCCTCATTGGCGAAATGGTGGGTCTGCCTTCCATCTTGGAGGCCAAGCCAATGCCTCCGTAAGCAGCGTCAGACTCTCTCACTGTAAATAAACCTCTTGACATCTGGTCTCCAAAGGAGGGTTGAAATCAGGAGAAGTGCCCCTGAGTCCGAAAGACCACCAGCACTGGTGCAACTGAAATTCATCAAGGACAATGCAAGAATGTAGTGAGAGCACTGGCTTTGGAGTGAGACTTCCTAGCTTCGGCTTCCGGTTCTGCCACTTCCTGGCACCCCCATCTTGGACAAGTCTCTTTATCCAAGTCTCAGTCTCCTCTCCTGTAAAATGGGGATAAGAATAGTGCCTCCGTATAGGATTAATGCAAGGAGTAGCTAAAATATTGCCCATATATTACCCAGCACGGTGCCTGGAATGTTGAAGGTATTCAATAAACGGTAGCATTCCCTTTGCTGGCTCTTATGGTATTTTTTTGTTTTTATATCTGTCCATTGAGGGAGTGTAAAATAACCAAAACATGATAACCTAACCTTGCCCCAGTCAATGAGAAAATGAAATTACGTATTACCAGGGGGCATTCATAGCACGGGTGTATATTATCGTCGTAGGTTCAGAGAGAATTTAAGTGATTTCTTTGGTGTAAAAAAAAAAAAAAAATGCAGACTGCAGGGGAAGGGCAGCAGGAAGAAACTGAATGATTTGCTTTCATTTCTAAAAAGATATTTATGATTAGAGGAAGGACGGATGAAAGGAATGAAAAAATTAATTTGTGGCTTTGTCAAAATCAAGCCCAAGGAAGCTGCACATTGGTTAGCACATTTTTAGAGAAAAACAACAGTGGAACAAGAGAAATCAGAACCTAACCTTCTACCATCTGCCACAGATGATTCTGTAGCTCTCTACCAGAATCTCATTAGCATCTTCTAAGAGGCTGATTGTGCCACCAGGGAAACAGTGGTGGAGAAAGGGCCACTCACCCGCTGGGCACAAACTCCACCTGAGTCTGCTCTGGCAGTGAGGTGGCTAGATAGGAACCCGGTCCTCTCTCCCGATTCCCTCCCTCACGCAGGAAGTCCCCCCGGGCAGACAAAAGCTTCAGCAAGGAGAGAGTTACCCTTTAAAATCTCTGCTCCAGGCAGCAAGAACAAGGAGGAGGAGTGATTGGCCTAGCAAAGACAAGAATAACACCGAAAACCCACATTTGCTTCTAGTTCTGGGCCTCCTGGATCTACTCTCCTCCTGGCTGCATTTTCAAATGCTACATTTTCTGGAGCTTTTTAAACCCGGGCCTGCCAGATTGGAGGTGCAGGGAAAATGGACCCCTCCCCCACCTTCCCAGCTCCTCAATCCTCCCACCTTGCCTCCCAAAGGAGAGCAAGACAATACAAGGCTGTTCTCCAGTGGCTTTCACCTACTCAGGAGCTGTGAAAAGAATTTTGAGCTTTGAAAGGAAAATCTCACAGGAAAGGGGGCCAAGTCCAGAAGATGATTCCCCAGAAGGCTTTAAGGAATTCTGATGTTTCTCACCATTTCCTTAAATCCCCCTTTCTGGAGAAATGTGTGAGGCTGGAACTTGTGTGAGTGTGTGTGTGTGTGTGTGTGTACATACATACATACACACGTGCAGATGCTCACACATACATGTATACATACAAATATGTACGAACGAAGCAAATATCACCCAATGGTCTACTCTCTCCAGGAAGATTGGAATCCATAAGATTCTGGAAATCTGCTAAACCCTTCAGGGACCCATAATTCACTGGACCCTTTTACTGGGGCCAGAATTGTAGAAACCCAAATCCAAACGTTTGCTTTGATCCCATGCAGTAGGATTTCAGCCCAGGGTTACTTGACTCCTTTGCCCCAATCTCCTTGTCTACAGACGTCCCAGGTCCCTAAGCAATGTATTGCCTATTTGGTGTCCTCTTTTTCCCCAAATACTCTGATCACACTCCTTTCTTATGGAGATCCCCCTGAGGACTTCAGAATTCATATGGGCAAATGGGTAGGTCTACAGGGAAGGTGATAAACTAAAAATAGATTAGATACACTCCAAGTCACAGGACTTTTTTAAAAATGATTTTTAAAAAATATTTATTTGAGAGAGAGAGAGAGAGAGCGCGCGCACGTGTGTATGCAAAGCTGGGAAGGGTCAGAGAGAGAGAGAGAGAGAGGGAGGGAGACAGAGGATCCGAAGCAGGCTCTATGCTGTCAGAGCTGACACAGGACTTGCGTTCACAAACCATGAGATCATGATCTGAGCTGAAGTCCGATGCTTAACCGACTGAGCCACCCAGGTGTGCCAAAAGTCAGTTTGTTTAATGCCATAAGACCTTGGGCTGGAACTTTCGACCTTCTAGCTTCATCATTCATGAAACCAAATGACATTGCTGAATTACTTTCAGGAGGGTCTCAGCTAAGACTGTGAAAATTAGCACCAGTGGAACTTAACATGAATTAGTTGGTCCTTTATGGTTGTGAGGAACCCCAACTAGCTTAAGCAAACAGCAGCTCAAGCACGGACTCCCATCACTGAGCCAGAGGCTCAGTTAAAGCCACAAAAACTCTCTCTCTTCTGGTTTTGTTCTCTCCCAATGGCTGATAGGCAAAGGGAGGTATGGATGCAGACAGTTCCATTCTTCTGTCATCGCAGCTCAGCAACCCCCGGAGAAAGAAAGGTTATTCTCCCAATATCTGCAAAGCCAAAGGACCTTTTTCTGATTTGGTGTGGCTGGGATCACACATCCACCTTTAGGCAACCACTGAGGACAGGGGGATGGGATCCACGAATGACACTGGGTGGGGGATGGGACGGTAACTCCAAGGAAGAGAGGGCTGCCATTACCAAGAGCAGGAGCAAGGGACGCTGTTCACACACACACACACACACACACAGGTGTTTGCACCATGTGCAAAAAACACATTCAACATTCACCAGATCTTTCTCTTCCTTTGCCTTCAGATTCAGCTTTTACAGCCTAGGTGCTAATTGGAGGAACCCTGAGTCACGGTCTGATGCATGTTTTCCCACACTACCAGGCAATTCTACAATCCTCAGCGGACACTGAGTGGGTGCCTACAACTCAGCTCAATTCTGACACTCCCCGGAGATGGCATCAGATCCCACAGGTGAAGGGCTCCCTCCCACAAGACTACCCTCCACGCCAGATGTCACTTGCCAGTCCAAGCTGTCACCTGGGCTTCTGACTGGCCATAAAATGGGGGGCTCCCACAACACCCTCCTCAGGTTTGATTAATTTGCTAGAGTGGCTCACAGGACTCAGAGAAACATTTACTTACATTTACCAGCTTATTATAAAGGAGATAAATAAACAGCCAGATGAGAGGTCCATAGGGTGAGGCCTGGAAGAGTCTGGAGCGCAGGGGCTTCTGTCCCCATGGAAGTGGGGTGTGCCACTCACCTGGCACCTGGGTGTGTTTACCCACCAGAAGCTCGTCAAATCTCGTTACTCGAGAGCTTGAATAGAGTTTAACCTGCAGCCACCAACACCCCCTTCCCTCCCTTTCCCAAAGGTCACGGGTGGGGCTGGAAGGTCCAACATTCTAATCGCTGGACCTTGCTGGTGGTGGCCAGCCCTATCCCCAGGCGATCTGGCATTCCCAAGCTGAATCACCTCATTAGCATAACCTCAGGTATACTCCCCCGGGGGGGGGGGGGGCAAAGATACTCCTGTCACTCAGGAAATCCCAAGAGTCTTAAAGATCTTTGTGCCAAGAACTGGGGACAAAGACGAAATGTATTTATTACACCACATACGGTTAGGCATCAGATGCTAGCAAGGACAAAACAGAAGGCATTAAGCCGGGCTCCTGCCTACACTTCTGTGCATTTTCGGGGCTAAGGCTATTCCTAAGGCTTGGTTTCGCTCCTTGCGGGCATCACCGTGACCTCTGCCTGCAGCCCCGCCCTCACGCAGTTACTGACCTGATCCCAAAGTCGCAGGGCTCACCCGCACCAGGGAGAAGGCCCGGGGCCACCCTCGCCCCTGGGACTGATTGTTGGAACAAGTATAAAAGAGTCCCTACCTCCTTCAGACCCAGCCCGACACCTTCCTGGCCCCAGCACCTTGAGCCGGCGCCCCTTGGCCGTGCAGATTCGGAATGTGTTACCTCCTCTCGCCTCTGAGGCCTGTGTGTGCTTAGCGGTGGCTCGCGGAACGACACAAGCGGACGTCAATGTGTGCCAACACCGTTCTGAGCGCTTTCATGATATTCATTTATTGGATACTCACACCGCCCTATGTGGTATGTATAATTATTGTTATCCCCACCTTGTAGATGAGCTAACGCGGGGGTGGGGGGTGGGGGGCGCTGAAAGGTTAATTCACGTTAGGTCATGTGGCATCTAAGTGGCAGAAGTGAGAAACCTCAGGCATTAAAGGGAAGTGGGTAAGTACGCAGACTCTAAAATAAGACCAACTTTGTCACACCGTGTGACCTCGGGCAATTTGCTTCTCTCCTCTGAGCCTCGGTTTCCCCATCTGTAAAATGGAACTGGACATTCTCAGGATATTCCAAGACTCTTCTGCCGGCTCCTTCGTGACCTATACTCTCCTCCCAGGTGCTGTCATTCAGCCTTGGGCCTTTGAAAGTCATCTACACATTGATGGTTCTCAAAGGTAGATCTTCCGACTATTTCCCGTGAACTCCTGCCTCTTGAACGTTTCCACTCGAACGTTCGTCTGCATCTCGAATTTAGCAAAATGGAACTCTTGCTTTTCTTCGTCAAGTTCCTTCCTTCCCCGGTCCTCCCAGTCTCGGGGCATGGTACCACCATCCACCCCGTTTCTCAGGCTAAGAATCTAGAATCTAAATTGTATTCCTCTTTTCGCTCACCCCATAGCCAATCGTTCATTAAGTCCTCTCGGGGCAACCTCCCAAGTATATCCTGAATTCTGGTCATTGTCACGACTTCCACCGTCGCAGACAGAGTTTTGGCCCAGAGTCTGCCTGGATCACACAGCCTTCTAGTGAATCTCCTCGACCCCATCCCTGTCAATTAGATCATTTCATGTCTCTGCTTACAGCCCTTCTGCGACTTTCCACTGCTTCAGGATAAAATCATTTCCATGATCTATCCGGTCCTCCTTAACCTGGCCTCTGCTTTCTCCTCCAGACCCTCCTGGTTGCTCTTTTCTTCTTGTTCTGTGACAGCAGTCTGTTCATCTATTTTGGTCACTGCTACATTTCCAGGGCCTAGAACACTGCCTGCAGCATATTACCCTTTTTTGTTTTTTTTTTCTGTTACATTGCCTGACTACCCCCCACTCCACGAGAACATGCCCCAATGACAGAGACCTTGTCTATTCACTCGTAGGTATATCCCAGCATCTAGAACAGTGCTTGCCACATAGTAGGTGCTCAATAAGCAACGGTGAACTGACTGACGAACACTTACGGTTGTTGCAAAGATTAAACATAAGAAAACAACCTCTTTGGAAAGCTGGAGGTCTCTAATGAAGCTAAGCACACACTTACAAGGACCAGCAAATCTACCCCTGTGTATATATACAAGAGAAAGTATAGTACATACATCCATAAATTGCCTTGGACAAAAATGTTCATAGCAGCCTATTTATAATAGTCAAAAACCGGAAATAACCCAAATGTCCATCAAGAAGGGAACTGACAAATTGTGGTCTATTTATATAATGGAATAGGATTCGGCTTAACATGGCTGAATCTCACCGACGACGTATTGATCAAAAGCAGCCACACGCAAAAAAGGACATATTGTGTGATTCTATTTATATGAAACTCAAGAATAGAGAAAACTAATCCTGGCTGCGCCCGGTGACCCCTTTCCAGTGCCACTCGTGCTCTGAGTGGTGCGCACAGCCTTTGTGATACACGGAAGTGAGGCACACTGGTTCGAAGGGGAAGGATTTGCATGAACAAATGGTGGAGGGGTCAGTGCGGATACTGTGGGTGGAAAGAATGTCGATGGCCTTGGTAATTTTGGAAAGCCATGTGCAAGGCTGTCCTGGCCGACAAAGGTTTGTGGAACAGCTGGAAAAACACAGAACTTTCAAAGAACACCAAAGAGGATGCTGTGGCTTCACGCAGGAATCAGATCTCAAAATGTAAAGCGCACAATGAGTGTGACCCCACCGGTGACCGTTGCTGCTGCGGCAGGTGGCTTCCTGCCCGGTGCTGGGAGGAACCCGGGAGGGTGGGGGGAGGGTAGCAGCAGATCTTTTTCCTGTTCCCTGGGCCCTTGTCTCCAGGGCTGCAGGGGTGAAGGTGGTCCTCCATCTAGTGGTGGAGCAAAGCCCTTCGGGGGGCCCTTTTCACTTCATCTGAAACTATGCCAGCGAGAACAGGAAGAGAACGGTTTCGTAACACGTATCTACATACTAAGTAGTGAGGTGTCTACTTAATAACCAAGAGATCAAGATTTCCTTTATAAGAAAAGCCCCCAGAGGCAGTGCACAATGGCAAAGGCCCTCTGTCCATCACTCCCCTTGCATCCACGTTGCAGCCATTTCTCCGTCGTCCATCTGTCACGTTGCAGCAATGACTTTAGCTGGTTGGGAAACACGGCTATCAAAATTAACAGCTCAGTGTGTAACCAAAACCTTGTGAAACCTAAAGGAAAGCTGAATTCAGCAAATGTGCAACAGCAGGGCGGCAGAAATCAACCACAGTCGCTTGAGACCCTCGGGGATGCAGATAGGCATGGCTGGGGATGTTTGATTAGGTCGGCAATGATGCTAATTATGTACAGGTATTTACTGTGCTTTCTCTCCTCAGATACACCACACCCGGGCTGATTAAAAAAAAAAAAAAACCCGTCCACTTTCTGGAAGGCTGGGAACGTGTTCTGTTGTTCCCAATGATGTCCAGTTTAGAAAAGGGAATATGGTAAGTGCTATTCAGAACAAGTGGATAAGCACCAGTGAGGATTCCATGTGTCCCTCCAATCATCTTTTGTTTTAAAAAAAAAAAAAGTGGGGGCGCCTGGGTGGCTCAGTCGGTTAAGCGTCCGACTTCGTCTCAGGTCATGATCTCGCGGTTTGTGAGTTCGGGCCCCGCATCGGGTTCTGTGCTGACAGTTCAGAGCCTGGAGCCTGCTTCGGATTCTGTGTCTCTCTCTTTCTCTCTCTGCTCCTCCCCTGCTCATGCTCTGTCTGTCCCTGTCTCAAAAATAAATAAAACATTTTTAAAAAATTAAAAAAAAATTTTTTAAAAAGTGCCTTCCCACAAGAGCTCCTCCACCTGAAGATAAGTGAGTAAAGGAAAAGAGAGGTCAAAAGTTGGAGGAAATGGAAATTTGGATTTCAGTTTGAATCGAAATACCGTGTAGTCAGTACCTACGGGTGACAGTGTTGTTAGAAGATTATCCTGGAGTGAATTCAAGAGGTGACCTATGAGATCAGTCATCTGTGGGCGGGACAAGGAGTCAGTGAATAAGCAGCTCCAGGGAATGAAGAACCTGTAATCCCCGTCCAGGCAGCCAAGAGACCAGCCAGGCATTGTCCCAGCGATGCAATAACCTGTCACTTGCGGTGGCTAAGACACCTGAAGAAAAGACCCCATCAAACCCAAATCCTATCCATTAGGGAAAATGGCTGAGGCAAAACATGCTGACAATTAATTGTATCAACCAAGATGACGTGTAACCAGTTTTATTTAATTAGATGATACATACAATTTTCCCCTGGTCGATCCTCTTAGATCTTTGAGGGAATTGCTGTCTCATCCCAAATGCGTCTGGTGTGCTGTCGATCAAGATTCCTGGTCACTGGAGTGGCTTGTACCCCAGCCCTCCGCAACAGTGATCAGAATAAGAAGGACGAGCAGGGGTAGGGGTGAGGGGGCGCCTGGGTGGCTCCGTCGGTTAATCATCGGACTCTTGTTTTCAGCTAAGGTCGGCTCAGGTCATGATCTCACATTTTGTGAGTTCGAGCCTGGAATTGGGCTCTGAGCTGACAGCTGGAGATTCTCTCTCTCTCTCTCTCTCTCTCTCTCTCTCTCCCTCCCTCTGCCGCTCCCCTGATCTTTCTCTCTCTCAAAAATAAATAAATAAATAAATAAATGAAAGAAAGAAAGAAAGAAAGAAAGAAAGAAAAGAGGACCAGCAGGAGACGGATGAAGCAGGACAAATCCTCTGACATGCAGAATGCAGATACTGAAAGATGCTTTGTTAATTGCTTCTTTTTTTTCTATCGAGACTATGATAGGAGGGTAGACATCTGAGGCCATGGCGGGACGAGCTTTCTGTAGAATGGAACCCGACAGAGAGAAGCAAGTCTGATGAAGAGATCATCTGCGCAGTGGTTCTCAGCCTCGTCTGCACGCTGGGATCCCCTGAGCTTTACACCCGCTGATGTCTGGGTCCGACCCCAGAAATTTTTAGTTAATTGGTCCGAGTGCAGCCTGGGCCTCAGAGACTTAAAAAAAAAAAAAAAAAACAAACCCTCTGGGTGATTCTTACGGGGAGCCAGAAGCCACAACCTCTCATCTAGAAGCTCCACATCCCATCCTCAGGGGCTTGATTCAACAGCTCTTCCTGATTCGGTACCCCATCTCTGGGCCCGCGGCTGCCGATGACTTTTCTTTGTTTGCTTGAATTCGTTGGAATTGAATTTCTAGCGTCCTCGGCGGAGAGAGATCCAAGCAAAAAACTAAAAAGACTCTAATCACAACTAGCACCTATTCAGCATCAAGGATGTGTGAGGCAGTTTGCAATGCTTTTTTTTTTTTTTTAATTTTTTTTTCAACTTTTTTTTTTTTTTTTTGGGGGGACAGAGAGAGACAGAGCATGAACGGGCGAGGGGCAGAGAGAGAGGGAGACACAGAATCGGAAACAGGCTCCAGGCTCCGAGCCATCAGCCCAGAGCCTGACGCGGGGCTCGAACTCACGGACCGCGAGATCGTGACCTGGCTGAAGTCGGACGCTTAACCGACTGCGCCACCCAGGCGCCCCTGCAATGCTTTTCTTACATTAACTCATTTAATTTAATCCCCATGTCCCCAGAGTCAGAAAACTATTATGGCCCCCGTTTGACACATGAGGAAATGAGACCTCAAAAGATGAAGTGATTTGCCTAAATGGACACAGCCTATAAAAACAGAGGTGGAATGTGAACCCAGAGACTTCCTTAACCACCACACTTGAAGGTAGAACCAAGAAAGGGGGCAAATTCTCTACATAAAGCCCAGAAAGGGGACCTCCCAACAGCCAGAATATGAACACTGTTATCAAGAAGACGCTTTTGGTTGTCGTAAGAGAAAAGCCCAACTGCACCGGCTTGCACAATTATTTAACATATCGAAGGAACGGAGACGGGGCAGAATGGAGGTTGGCTGACCGAGGGGCCAACCGGACACCCCAGTTCTCGCCACCTGTCCCCTCCGCTCACCGTGATGGCCTCTTCCTCAGGCCGGCTGTCCTCAAACTCGCCGGGTTGCAGGCCCGCAGACATCGTTTCCTCAGCCCATAACTTGCCTGTTGAACTATGGTAAATGGGTGGAAAGAGGAGTTAGCTTTTTAAGATCAGACTCCTTTAAAAAAGCACCTTCGGGGGCGCCTGGGTGGCTCAGTCGGTTAAGCGTCCGACTTCAGCTCAGGTCACGATCTCGCGGTCCGTGAGCTCGAGCCCCGTGTCGGGCTCTGGGCTGATGGCTCAGAGCCTGGAGCAAGCTTCCGATTCTGTGCCTCCCTCTCTCTCTGCCCCTCCGCCATTCATGTTCTGTCTCTCTCTGTCCCAAAAATAAATAAATGTTAAAAAAAAAAATTAAAAAAAAAAAGCACCTTTGCCCATAGGAAGAGTGAGTATCAAGACTCATCCTAGAGCATATTGGAGTCATCTTCTCCATGATTCCAAACCTTCCTTTTTATTTCCTGAGCCTGGCTTGGACCTTGGCATTCTCGCGGGCAGCGAGATCTGCTACTTGGGCTCCGCTGTCTCTTTTCATTGGGCAGAAACACCTCGCGCCAGAGGCCTCCAGTCGAATTCGTCTCCCGCTTCGTCACAGGGAAGGGAAATGGGGGGGGCATCAGGACGTGCTGGGTCTGCGGCTCTCAGCCGGGGTGCTGAAGCAGCCGGGAGGGGTGCATTTTCGGTGGTCACGAGGATTCAGGGAGGGCCATGACCGTTAGCGGGTCGAGCCGGAAAGGCCAGGGGTGGTGAACTCCCTGCAGTGTGTGAGACAAGCCCATGCTTGTGAGCTACGTGATTTCTGAACATCTCATTGAACGTTCCCACGGGGAGCGGGGGGGAAACTGTTCAAAATCATCTGAGCTAAAAGCTACTTCTCTTTTATCTATGCACCCAAAGCATTTTAAAAATACCTCGTATTTTCCAGGAGAGCAACGACCGCGTACGTCAAAGGAACACCGTGCTCGGTTTTGTTCAGAACTTTTCCAGGAGTCGTTCGCTGCCTTAGAAAAATCACATGAGCAATGCCAACGCCATTTATGGAATTCGAGTCTCCACTACAACAAGCCTGTGTGGGCCTGCACGGGGAGCTGCCAGACCAGAAGGATTCTGGGGAGGGACCCTAGCACCTGGAACGTTGTTATGCATTTCTTCTAGCGTGGTCCTGCCCAGCACTTGCATGTTGACATACGTCCTATTTTATTCTCAGTTATTTTCCTCTTCTTTTTTTTTAAGTGCTTGTTAATGTATTTTGGGAGGGAGGGAGAGAGGGAGAGAGGGAGAGAAGCAGGGAGAGAGGGAAAGAGAGAATCCCAAGCGGGCTCTGAGCTGTTAGCACACTGCCGGTCTCGGGGCTCAATCTCACGAGCCATGAGATCACGACCTGAGCTGAAATCAAGAGTCAGACGCTTCGCCAACAGAGCCACCCAGGTGTCCCGATTATTTTCCTTTTCTTTCTTGATTTTTTAAAATGTATTTATTTATTTTGAGAGAGTGCAAGAGTGAATGGGGGAGGGGTAGAGGGAGAGAGGGAGAGAGAGAGAGGGAGCGAATCCGAAGCAGGCTGCATGCTGTCAGCACAGAGCCCAACACTGGGCTCGATCCCACAAACAGATCATGACACGAGCCAAAATCGAGAGTCGGACGCTCAATTGACTGAACCACCCAGGCACCCCCAGCTCCAATTATTTTCCTTTTAAATTCTACTTGGCAACTTAGATCAGGCAGTTGGCTGATCAACAAGAGAAACTGATTTCTCCCTGTTCTGGAGACTAGAAATCCAAGATTCGGGAGGCAGCATGATCAGGTTCTGATGAAGGTGGATGGTCATTTTTAATTTGTACCCTTATAACGCAGAGAGGGACAGTGAACTCTCAGGGGTCTCTTCGAGGGGCACTAATCCCATCCCAGAGAGCTCCACCCTCACGACCAATTACCTCCCCAAGGCCCCACCGCCTAACACCATCACATTTGGGGTTAGGACTTCAACCTATGAATTTGGGTGCCCGCTGCTGGGCACTGTCACCTTGAACGCCTTTCTGGGTGGCTTCCTAGCTTGTGCTGGCTGCGCAACCTGTAAGCTAATGAAATGTCACACGGGGCCTAGCGCGGAAGAGCCAAGTTAAGGGAGCCACCCTGTTTGGGGGCTGGGATTGGGGGTCACAGAGACAGCTACCTACCTTTCCACGAGTCCCTTCCCGTGGTGGGGCTTCCACTGGGTACCTGGGTGGCCCTCACAGCTTTAGACTTCTCTCCCAACGTCAGGATGCAGTCTCTGAGCCCAGTCCTTCCCTGAGGGTAGGAGAGGGAGCCAACCTCACACAAGCTCCCACTCAGGGACTCATCCCCCAGAGGTGCCATCAGGGAAGTCCTGCTGTACTCACTGAGGAGACAGGAAGGCCGAGGGGTTTGTGTCCTGCTGTGGGCAGGACTTCCTGCTCAGGTTCCTTCCAAATAAATCATTCTACTTTTGCACCTTAAAAGTGAAGCAGAGGGGCACCTGGGTGGCCCAGTTGGTTAAGCATCTTACTTCGGCTCAAGTCATGATCTCACCGCTTGTGGGTTTCAGCCCCGCGTTGGGCTCTGTGCTGATGGCTTGGAGCCTGGAGCCTGGAGCCTGGAGCCTGCTTTGGATTCTGTGTCTCCCTCTCCCTCTCTCTCTCAAAAATTCATTGATTAATTAATTTTTAAACAAGTGAAACAGAGCAAGCTCCTCAGGCGAAACCACAGTTAAGCGGGCGGTGGGAGAGCATTTAAAACAAGCACCGACACATGAAAACCAATCAAAATATTAAAAGCACGTGGGGTATCTGGGCGGCTCACTCGGTTAAGCACCCGACTCAATTTCAGCTCAGGTCATGATCTCATGATTTGTGGGTTCCAGCCCTGCATCAGGCTCTGCACTGACAGCTTGGAGCCTGCTTGAGATTGTCTCTCTCTCTCTCTCTCTCTCTCTCTGCCCCTCCTCTGCTCACTCACACACTCTCTCTCAAAAATAAGTAAACTTAAAAAAATATTAAAAGCATTAAAAATTTCATGAACCCAAGTCATAGGTCGGTAAGGCCATCAGCTTTCCACCTTTATGAGAAAAGACAGTAGGGGAGGGGTCCTTTCTTTCCATTTCTAAAGGGTGCAGGGTTCAGTATCAGAAAACCAGGACTCTTTTTTTTTTTTTTAATGTTTATTTATTTTTGAGAGAGAGAGAGAGACAAAGTGGAGTTGGGGAGGTGCAGAGAGAGAGGTAGACACAGAATCCGAAGCAGGCTCCGGGCTGTCAGCACAGAGCCCAACACGGGGCTGGAACTCACAAACCGTGAGATCATGACCTGAGCTGAGATCTGACACCCAACTAACTGAGCCATCCAGGTGCCCCTGGAAAACCAGGACTCTTAAGCTTGAAGATGGTTTATGTTCCCCACAGACCTGAGGGCCTAGGACCACTCCAGCTATACAAGGTGCCCGGTGGCCACAGGCCCAGGGGTGCTGGCAGTCCTGAGAGTAGAGATACGGTTCTAGCTCCCCGGGGCTACAGCAGCCACCACCGTGAGGCCAGAAAGCGCGGCTGATGGGTGCTTGCGATTACCAGAACAGCGCCTTCCCTCACCCTGATGTGCGGCCCAGCATGGCGACCATGGGACTTGCTCTTGACCATCCGTTTGACAAATACTGATTACTGAGGGTCTATTCCACGTCAAGCACTGTTCCGAGGGCTCAGGATAGGTGTGGCTGAGGTCAAAATGGAGTGGCGTGGGCCTCAGCAGCTATGGCTTATAGAGGACATCTTTTTTTTCTTTGTGCTTTTTTATATATCAAAGGGGTTTGCGTTGCCTTTAAAGTCAGGGGAAAGGCTATTAAAGTAAGTTATTAGAGATCATTTTTGAATAAATGTCCACAAGGAAAATAAACGTGCATAGGAAATACCAGGTAATTCCAGATCGGCAATAACAGTGGACTTTGGACTCCCAGGAGGCCTTAGGGGGTGTGGTCAGAAAACCAACACCAGAGGATTCTCGAGGGCTTGATTCTGAGCTGCTATTGTTGGAGAAACCCTGTCCTTGAGAATGTCCTTCCCCGGGGGAGGGGGGCGGCTATGTCTGCGGTCCCGAACAACGGAATGTTAAAGGTTCCAAAGATGGATCAGGCCAAAGGTGCAGAAGGGACCCCTGAGGAAGGCGAGCACTGTGTCCAACTGACCATCTTATCATGGCCTATAGCACCCAGGCCGTTACCACCTAGGAGGCACTCAACGCGTTACCTGAACACACAGCTGTTGGGCAAAGCTTCGTGGATATGGTGACCTGGTCGCTGGAGCCTTGAGAGAAGCCTCTGCTCATTGCATCTCTTCAGCTTGCCTTTGTTTCTCCCTCGGTGACGGCCGGAGCCAGTAGGTGCTCTCTGACCACTGCTAACTTTGCTCTCGTCATCTTCACCATGTGACCTTGCGTTTTCAGCCTTCCCACGGCGGTCCTTGGCTTAACTTTGTCCTCATGTCGTTTAAACCTGCTCTTTCCTCATCAGCTTCTGCTTTAAAAGGCCATGTCCTCTTCTGTCCTCACAAAGATGCGAACGCAGTTTTCTAAAATTCTCTTCTGGTTCCCGCAGTACATTGTTTTCAGAAATACTAGGCCCTTCCTCGAGATTTCAGGATAACGGTGCGTCTCCTTTATACGAAGTATTCTAGAACTTACCCTGCAACGAAGAGTGATCTGTCCAGGTCTACGGACTGCCAAAAGATGCAGTGTGGCTTTCTCTGGACACCCCTCACTGCCCATCTGGATGCTGGTGGAATCCATTCCTCGGGGCTTCAACTGAAAGAGAGTATAATGTGCACAGCTAGGTGCAATTTCTAATATCCAGAAAGTAGTTACTCCTTTAGTCTGGCTTCGTAAGGTCGAGTCAGAATGTTCTCCTGCATCTAGTATCTGGTCTGTCGACATTCTGAACACGTGAAATGTGCGCGCGTGCGCGCACACACACACACACACACACCCATAGTCCCCAGAATGTACTGTTACCAGAACTCTTCCTGTATCTGTCATCCCCAAAGGTACCCCATGTGCTGGACTACACTCTCCCAGGGCACAACTGCCATAAGACTATGCCCACCCACCCGCTGCCATCATGTATACATGTACACAACTTTCCACTTATTGTTTTCTGGGAATATATTTATTAAACTGGGACTTGCAGTGTCTAAATAAATGCAGAAAGCAAGAGCTTACTGTTAGTAAGCTTGGGAAGAAAAGAATGAGGTTCTGTCTTGAAGCAAAGAACCTGAGTAATTGAAGAATGGATTTTTGACGTTTTGGGCAAGCCAGACCTTAGGCCTCTAAGCCAAAGGACAAAAATCTAGAGAGAAATAAAATGTCCAGCTTCCTTCTTCGGCATTATAGGCCTACATCGCTTGACGTCATGGAGTAGGCCCTGTGCCCGACTTTGAGTCTCAAGTCGGCCATATAAGACTTAGAATTACCCTAAATTTCCTCCAAATTCAGGCGGTGGATTTTCCAATTGTCTTAACTTATGGTGGGATTATGAACACTTACTGTTTTGTGCATCCTGAATACGTATGTTAGTAGAAAGTTAAATGGCTATATTAGGTATTGGTAAGCAAATTCCATTTCAAACGAGAAACTCTGAGGTATTTATGACATCTGCATCCATTCAACTAATATTTATTGTGTACAGATCATGTGCCTGGCACAATGGTAGACACTGAGAGTGAAAACCCAGCCCCTGCCCTCTTGAGGGTTAGAGTCTAGAAGGTGTTTCAGACTCCGAGGAATCGTAATACAAAACGATCAATTCTCCACCATGAAATGCAAGGAGGTTCTACCCTACCCTTCACTCTGGTCCATGAACCAGGCATTGTGGGAGAAAACCCTGCGATGAGGCGCTGGGGCTCAGTATTGAAGGGTCTTGAATGTTGTGTTAATAAGTTTGGATTTGGATGGGGAGTCACTGAGGAACGTGGTGCAAGGGAGTGAGTGGCCGGTTTGAAGCTGGGATTTAGGACGTCACTCCAGTAGCCAAGTAAGGGGTTGACTGAGACGGGAGAGGAATGGAGCAGAAAGGCCACTCCAAGAAGCTGGCCCAGTCGCTCAGTGCAGAGGGCAGCGCTGAGCCCTTGAATTCAGTGTGAGAGCAGCGGAAACAGAGGGGAGCCAGACAAGTTCAAGAATCTGGTGATCAGCTGCACGTGGCAGTGAGGAGCAGCAGCACCGGGGATGACACAAAGGGACTAGGTCCCTGGAAGATGGGGGTTGTGAGCACCCAAGCAGGAAAGCCAGGAGCACAAGCAGGACTGGCAGGAGATGAATAGTGTGGCTTTGGACTTGAGAGGAAAGCACCCACCTCTCTACTCTTTCCTTCACACACTCATTCACTGTGTGAACTCCATTCTGAAGTTCCAACACATGAGGCGTTGAAAAGTTCTACAAAGAAAAGCCCGAATAAACCACTTGAAGAAGATATTGATGAGATAATTAACCAATGTAATCATGCTAACTCATCACTTAATTTCATATGCTCTGGGGTCAAATGCAGTTAAGCTGGTGCTTTTCATCGTGGAAATGTCTGTCCTTCACTCCAAATGAAGCAATGAACTTGCTTTGTGCTCCCAAAGGATATGTATTACTTGTGATTTTCTGTCTGGAGCCAGTCGGGGCAGAAATGTAGGGACCTTTGCCCAAATCACGAACAGTGTCAAATGTCAAGGCAGAAACAAGGCTCCAGAAATCTGATCATTTCGATTTACACATGAAAAAACAGTCGCTAATTTAAAGGGGGAGGATAAGAATAAACTTGCCTCTGCTTTAGATTTATTATAATCTGGTTCTATTCTCCAGTATTTGGGTTTCTGGTAAAATTCCTCTCCGATTTGCCCATCCCTTAGGTCCGTGGGTATAATAAAAGAGAAGTCACAGACTAGTTCTGATTAATTTCCATCATGAGAATCAACTCTTGATTTTCAGGGAGAGAGTAGAGAAGGAATGACATGGGTAATTAAAATCCACAGATAGCACAAACATCCAATTTAACCAACAATTTCAAATCCTCCTCCACTGATTTTTTTTTTTTTTCCCACTAGAGATGCCAAGTAGCAAGGCTCAGCCCAACTTCTGGGGCGAGATCTAACAAAATGTGAACGAACTCATCAGAAGGCAAGTAGGTGGGCGCAAGAAGAACAATGAGAAGTTGGGGGTTGCTGGCCTTTCTGCAATGGAAAACCGGCCACTCTTTCTCACCCTGTTGGTTTTCTTTAGAAGAATCACAATATCGGCACTGTCGGTTTCACGTGGGGGATGCCAGGCTGAATTCTTAGAAAGGCCAGCTCGCTCTTTGCCCATCGCCGAAAGCAGCTCACAGGCAGAGCACGTAAGATGGGTTTTTAGTGAGTATAGGCAGAATGAAGGGACAGAGCGGGGGCTCGCCTCCCAGAGCGGAGGCCCTTGTCACTTGCCTCAAGCTTTAAACGCCACCAGTTTGAGCTTCTGCTATGACACAGACCCAACCCAGGCTGCAACTGCCAGCATTTTAGACTTCCTTAGTCCTGGCCCTTTCTGAACGCCTTCATCCGGCCTCTCATCTGCTTGCCATTCAAGGCCACACATTCTCTAACTAGAATCAGACCTTACTTCTCACTACTCTCCAAATCACATACATCAACCTCTGCCCACATTTACACACTGGTGCTGGAGGGTGTCTGCACTTCTCACCACCTCGTCTTTTCTCATGTCATTCCTTGAACCCCCAAACGTAGGTATTTTTCAAGGTCTAGCCCTTCCGCGAAAGCTTCCCTGTTTCCCCAAGTTCAAAGCGATCAGCACTGTGTTGGTATGTCTTTTATGACACTTAACCACATTATGCTTTCATTATATCACACTAGCTTATGTGCCCTATGACTGTAATGTTCTCAGAAATGTGGATCATGACCCACTAGTGAGTTTTGAAATCACTGTGTTGGGTCATGACCTGAATTTTTAAAAATTAAGTAGAAAAAAAATGGAACATTTTAGAGTGCATTACACATAAACATATTTCTCACTTTGGTTTATGACCAAAAAGCTTGAAAGTCACTGCCTCACATAGTTAAGACATTTTCAGCTTCTATGGAACAGAAAGCCTTGAACCAACCAGTTTAAATAACAAAGGATTTATTATCTTATATAATGAGATGTCTAAAAGTGGAGGCAGCTCTGGGTTGGTTTATCATCGACTTATCAACAATCGAGGACTCAGATTTTCACATCTCTGTCATCCTTCCAGCTACCTCCCCTCACGTCTGCAGGATGGCTGCAGGAGTTCCGTGCATCATAACAACATCCAGAGGTCAAAAAAGGGAGCTACTTATTCTTTGGATCTTTTTTTATCAGGAAAGAAATCTTTCTCAGAACCACCTTCCCCCCCATCACACGCAGCAGGACTCCTTTAATTCCTCATTGAGATAAACTGAAATAAAATGAATGCAGTGTCTAGCCAGGAGTGGCAAGGAAAACCAAAATTAGTTTAGATGAGGATAAGAACACCTTCCCCGAGCACCTGTCCGGTCAGGAAGAAGGGGGAGATTGACGGATCTGAGGTAGGCAAGCAAAAGTATCTTCCAGCTCCATACAGAGTGCATTGGGGTAGGACCAGAGTCTCTTTCCCTTCACAGTCCCTGCCACGTGTACCGCTTCGCAAATCGAGACTGTCACCTCGATTTCCAGTGACAAATTAAACCAATCACTTTGCCCCAACGTATAAATATTCATGGGATGCACAGATCAAATATCCAACCTGAGATACTGGGAGGCATTCTGTAGGCATGAGTTGCCGACATAGAACTCACCAGGGGCCAGGATTTTTTTCAGTTTTCATTTTTCTACTGCCTTTCTAAACACGAAGGGCTAGATTAGCAACACTGTACATTGTAATACCATTTAAATAATAAAATACATATTTGTCACAATGCAGATGGCGAGTGAAGAGCTCACAGATGGAAATGTGGCTCCTAAGAAGAGACGGTAAATGTGTGACGGTGGGTGTGGGGAGATGGCTGCATCGGGCTGGAGAGACATTACGTCATCCCAGATATGGGCTTTTTTTGGGAACCTGGCAGGATTACTGCTGAATCATTCAGCTAGGCAAATTATTGGCATGTTCGTTGGACAAAGGTCCCTGTAATTAAGCCCTTGTACCGCCACACTCTTTGGCATCTTTCTGCTGATGTTACCATTTAAGGGCAGCCTTGAAAACATGTATATGTGAAATAACCGTATCTACAAGAGTCAGTGGCTTTAGAGTATGGAGCCAGCACTCTTTGCCCTCTCTTGCACGCACACCTATGTGCATGCATACACGACACACACACATGCACGCACCCCTCATCAGAGAAACCACGGGTTCAGAAAAATTTGAACTGCAGGGACGCCTTTTGCCTCTGAGATTCCGAGAATCCTTCTCTTTGCTGCTGTTACAAATGCCAAGATGCTCCCGTCTGCCCAGTAGGGAAGACTAGCCTTGTGAGTGTCTTGAAATTCCTTGAAAGACGGCCATGGTTGTGGAGTCACGGGGCAAAACTTGTCTCACCTGCTAGAACTTAGGAGGCTGGAGGTGAATCTGGTTGTTCTAAGGGGGAGGCAATACACTTGCCTCTGCTACTAACTTATTACCTACGTGTGAGGCTGTGCTGGTTCTGCAGGCCTCAGGCCAGGTCCCGGCTCGGCCAGAGCTTGCTGGAAGTTCCACGCTCAGTTTCAGGGGCCTGGCTTAAGAAGGCCCTTGGCTAACCAGATGGTGTGCCGCCAGCCAGAACACGGGGTGTCCAGAGACTACGGGGCAAGAACGCAGTAGCAATAACTACCTTCGTTGAGGGCTTTCACAGACAAGTTTCCATTTGGTTTATTTTCTCTGCCAACCTGAGGAATGTACACGCATTTGAAAGAGGTTCTAGAGACCGTAGACCAGAGAGATGGACGTTGGTGCCCAGGAACATTCTTTTTTTTTTTTTTTTTTTAATTCCCCAGGAACATTCTTACGTGGGTGATTTAACAGATGGCTTGGAACCTTGGCAAAGGAAGTGGCAATTACAGAGGGCCACATGGCCTCACCCTCGTTTCCTTTCTGTCGCATGACCCATAACTGACAATTAAGAGCTAAAACATATAGACTGCTTCCTGTGTGCCTGGCTCGATGCTGTGTTTCAATGCATTGAAGCTTCTCAAAAACCATGTAGCGGATGCTATTATTATCTCAATGTCCAGATGAGGAAACTAAGCCTTAGAGAGAGAAGAACCTTTTTTCTGTTGGTGGCTGTTCCTCATTTTCCCCCTAGCCCTCCAAAAGGCTGTCTCATTCCCACTCTTTGGGACTCACTCAGATGCTCCGAGCAAGGCTTTCCCTGCCCACTCATCACACAAAGTAGTCCACCCCAACTTCAGGTCCACTGTCACACTCCCCCTGTTCATTGCCGTCGGAGGACATATTAGAGACTTGTTTACTTACTGATGGGTTTTTTTCTTTTCAGTCTCTAACATTCCCTCAGATATAAGCTTGTGAGGCAGAGACCCCATCCCTCCCGATTGCCCTATGGTAATGTCGAGCAGGGTGGCTGGAATATAATAGGTACTAAAAATTTGAATGAGTGGATGAGTAGCATGTATGGGTGAATGAGTATGATTCGTCAAGGGGATTTGAACATGAGTTTGTCTAACGCCAGGGACCAAGTTTTCAGCCCCTGCTCCTGTGTTTACTCACTCATCCCTTCAATAGCGTTCATTAAATTATCAACAGGTGCCAGGTACTGAGGTAGGTGCTGGAGAATCGAGAGAGTAAGACAAGTCTCTGTCCTTGAAAATCTCATGTAAGAAAGGTGATGGTGGTAGTTTGGAGGGGTGAGGAAGTGGGTTTATAAAAAAGCACAAATAAAAATGTAATTTGATATGGCTTATAATAGAGTTAAGTACAAAATGACACAGCAAGAAAGAGAGGAGACCACATAAATGCCCCTGCCAAACTTGGAAGACTTCTACAGAGCAGGTGACTTTGAACCTGAACTTGAAAGAGGACTCCAGGGGTGTCTGGATGGCTCAGACGGTTAAGCGTCTGACTCTTGGTTTTGGCTCAGGTCGTGATCGCACAGTTCGTGAGTTGGAGCCCCGTGTCGGGCTCTGCACTGACGGTGTGGAGCCTGCTTGGGATTCTCCGTCTCCCCCTCCTGCACTCCCTCTCAAAATAAATAAATAAACTTAAAAAAGAAAACAAAAAAGAAAGAGGATTTCAGACTATTGGGGAGAAAAGAGCACGTGCAGAGGCAAAAAGGAGAGAACTCATGGATCTATCTGGGGAGCGGAACAGAATTTGTCCCCTACCCTACACTGTCGAGTCATATTTTGCCCATGGTGCCCAGCTGTTGGGAAGGTCACTGACCAATTGACCCCTTGGTGAAGCCATCAAGGAGGACAAGTGCACCTGGGGTGGGGGTGGGGGTGTGGGAGGGCACCAGGAGGTGCATCTGAGTGGTCTCAAAGGTGCCCTCTGACTCTTAAGAGTAACACGACCCCAAGGCCTGTCTCTCAGAGGAAGGCACCAGAAGGCAGAGCCAGAAACAGCCACATTCCTGACCCTAATACGGGGATTTCCTAACAAAAGGGCTAACTATAACCACTGTGTAGTTTTCAAAACCTCTTCTCAAACATGATCTCATTTGATCCTCCAACAGCCTGCTAGATCTGTTCTGAAGTTCAGTAACACCATTTATTATTTATTGGATCAACATTTATGGAGCATCAGGGCCCAGCCTGACCGGGGCAATGCAAGTGGGAACCGCACAGCTTCTGGCTCCAAAGCGGCCACATGCAAAGAGACACGACAGCACAGAGTAAAAGGTGTGACCCCACCCAGCATGGAGGGAAGAGAGTTAGCCGAGGGCCCGCAAGAGCAGAGAATACTGAGTCAGCCAGTCCTGGGCCCAAATTCTCGCCCTGCACCCACTTGCTTGTGAGACCTTGGGCAATGAAATAAGATCATTAAAAAGAAATTAAATGAAATAATACATGTGTACCCATTAGGTTATAGTCTAGCCACTAAAACAATGACTCTTACGTAAACAATCGCTTTAACAAGATGGAAATTGATTTCTCTTTCACATCAACATCCAGCCAGAGACTGTGGCTCTGCTCCAGGAAGTCACCTGTCCCAGGCTCTTTCCACCTGGTTACTCTGCCAGTTGTAGGGGTTGACCTCATGCACCTGGTCCAATACGGCTCCTCATCACAAGTGATGCTGTGTTTCGATGCAGTTTGATATGAAGCTAAAACGGGGTCGCCAAGACCTGGTCCTTTTGGTGTGGCTTCTCCCCTCTCCTCTAGATGAGGGCTGTGCTCTCCTATCCGGGTGGTAGGGGGGTTTGGGTGGCTCCAGAGTTCATGGGCTGAGAGCTTTATGTCCACTGTGCCCCTTCTAGGAGCTGAATGTAAGTCTTGGACCTGACTCTCAGCAACCCGCACCAATCCTATTGGCCAAGGGTGTGGGAGAAGTTGGTGAGCCAAGGCGAATTAGGGCCCTCTCACAACGGCGTGGCTGAGAATGGGGGAGAGATGAGCCCACACACAAAACTCACCTTACCGCTTTACCAGGAGAAGGATGGATGGATGCAAGGTGGTGGGGAAAAAAAATCCCTCACTCCTTCCTTCAATCAGTTATATGTACTTCTAGGGTATATAATCCATAGCAGTGGTCTTTGAACTCTACCCCAAAGGCCACAGTTTTGATTATGCCCCTAACAGGTGCATTTATTTTTTGTAAGTATACACCCGTGCGGGTGGCACCCCACTGTCCATGCTTCCTTCGATAGCATTCCCCGATAGGCACGTTTAGCATTCCCTAATGGATGACGTTTTGTAGGATCCTTTGCAGCTCGCAAAGTCATGTGACAAAATGCTAGGTAAATGCTAAATGCGGACAGTACAGTTTCCAGGAAGTGTCCTCACGGGAGGCATATGTGATTCTTCCTTTCTTTCTCCTTGCCGTCTAGAATGTGAACAGGACGGCTTGGCCATGAGCAACAGCCTTGGATAGTGAAGTGGCAGCTGCCTGTTGAGAATGTTGGAGCAACCAGGAAAGACAGCTCACCAGCCGAGCGGCCTGCCTCCGGAGTCCATTTACCTGAGGGGCAAATTAACTTGTCTCCTGCTGAAGCTCCTGTCGTTTTGGCTATGCTCTTCTTTCTTAATCTCAGCCCAAACTGATCCTACTGGACACAATTATGTACGTTATGATACATGTACCAAAGCAGATTCAAAAACAAAAAAAGTTCTGCATTTTGTACCCCATTGGATAGAGTCTCACACCCCTTTGGGCTGCATCCCTGCCCCCTTACTTTTGGTCTCCTCGGTCTTTGCCCTGCGGTGCTCCGTAAGGTTAGTGACGTGCGGGAAGCTGTCTGCTTCTTCTCCCGGAATACACTTTGCTCTTTGAGGCAGGGGTCCCGAAGCGAGTCCTCGGAACCAACCTAGCACAGTTGGGCCAGCATCCCTCCCAGGCCTTGCCTTTTGCTGCCTGCTGACTCTTCCGGGTCCGTTTCCATCATCTAGACTTTGTTTTTGCCTCGGGGAAAGAAAGCACGCCAGCCAGTCTGGTGGAATTGACAAGATGCGATGTAACCTGAACCTAAAGAAGTAGGCAACTGTGACCGTCAGGGAAAGAAAGACGTGCGCTCGCAGCCCGTGCTGTTGCTAAGGTGCACCCACTCACTGACCAACTTCTCAGAGCACGGGCTCGCGCTACGCTAACTTGCTAACGTGGCCTGGTTCTGTGGGGAAGGAGGGGGTGGGGGCAGGAGGCAGAGAGCTTTGTTTTTGGAGAGCTTCCTCCAGGCCCCAGACCTCCTCTGCCCCGGAAGGCAATGGCCAGGCGCCAGGACTGCCCCGCCACGGCAGAGACTGGCGGAATATACCCACTTCCATGACTCCAAGTCTGAGGCTCTGCGGACCCCCTTCACGGCCGTGGCTGGGAAAGCAGACCCTGCCTGGTGTGTGTACGATCCGGGTGAGTCCATGCTCCCTGCCACCACCCCCTGGAGGCATCGGTGTCCTGATTGTATCACGGCTTCGAAATTCCCTGACTCATGCCATCCTCAGATTTTTTTAAAAAGAGCTTATTCAAGGGGTGTAGGCTGCATGCTCCACCCGTTCCCACTCAACACAGCTATTTAATTACAGCACCCGTGTGTGTGTGTGTGTGTGTGTGTGTGTGAGTGAGGAGTCAGGGAAAGGAGGCGTTGGGGAGGGGCAGAGGGGCTCCTGGGCCAGAAGGAGAAGCCCTTGAAGGAGGCTTGTGCTGATCCCATTATGAAAGGGAAATACTGCTGCTCAAAGAAAGGCTGGCCCTTCACCCCAGAGCTGGGCAGGTCAGAAATGAGGCAGACTTCTGGGGCCGTGCGGGTGGGCTAAGAAAAAGCCACCGATGTGGGGGAGGGATGCTTCCCCCCCCCCCCCCACTCGTCGGCTCCCACTGTTCTCCTACACTGCTAGGTAGCCAGGCTGCCACGTGACTTGCTAGTAACCATGGCAACGAACCCGGTTCCTCCGTGGAGCGTGTGGAGAGAAATCCCACAGAAAGATGACGGGGGTGCGGGACGTCGTGTGGTACCCAAGGGCAGGGGAAGCCAGCTCCGTCGCGGCCGGGGCAATTGTTGCCGTGGTTGTCGTGGAGGGAATAGCAGGGGCTTGTTCTCTTCTGAGCTCGAGACGCTGGCCGTTTTCTCCTTCTGACACTTGCCTCCCTGATCTTGGAACGCGGTTTCTGGAGATGAAAGACAAAAATAGCTCTCTCTGAAGGAGAGGATGCTAATGCACGCCGTGCTTTCAGACATGGGCTTCTCGCTGTCAGGCGTCCACCTCCAGTACGCGGAGCCTTGGGCCAGGTTCCTCTCGCTGTCCCTGACCACAGCGACAGCCCCGGGGAAGCCGACACGCTGCCGGCAGCCAGAAGCCCCGAGAGGCGGTCTGGGTCCTGGAAGACCGCAGGGCGGTGCGCGGAGGACAGGCCAACCCGACCGCGGGCCCTCGCCACTCCCCTGCTCGCAGGCACAGCTGGAGGAAGTGGCTCACATATTCCTTGTTGCCAACAAGGACATAATGACAGTTTGGGGAAACACATATTGTTAAGCGATCCGGCCTCCCACAGCCAACGTGGGAGCGCAGGGCGGCCCCTTCTGGGGGGCGAAGGCCTGCCTCCGCGGAGGCCGGCTGGCAGGTGCTGCCTCTTTAGTGGGATGCCCCTGACTCAGCCAGTTACTGCCTGTGTGAACTTGAACAAGTCACTTAGTCTCCTTGGGTGCTAGTTGCTCTCTCCATCTTTAAAAGAGGCACAGTAGGGGCGCCTGGGTGGCTCAGTCAGTTGCGTCCGACTTCAGCTCAGGTCGCGATCTCGCGGTCCGTGAGTTCGAGCCCCGTGTCAGGCTCTAGGCTGATGGCTCAGAGCCTGGAGCCTGCTTCTGATTCTGTGTTTCCCTCTCTCTCTGCCCCTCCCCCGTTCATGCTCTGTCTCTCTCTGTCCCAAAAATAAATAAACGTTAAAAAAAAAATTAAAAATAAATAAATAAATAAATAAAGAGGCACGGTAATATTTGCGTGGCCAGGCCCACTGGGTTTGTGTAACAGTCATGCTTGAAAATTCCCTACCAGATATCATCATCCTTTTCCTTAGTTGTAGAAGTATTCATTCTTAAAGTGTTCTGAAAGTTGGAATGAGTCAGCAATTAGGTCGAAAGTTACGGTAGTGCAAAGCTACAGAAATGACCGTGATGGGGTTTGTAGATAACATTTAATGAGTGCAAAGCAAATTGCCTGTTGCATTTAAATCCTAACAACACCCCTACTGGTATGACGGTTTCCGTTTCACAAATGAGGCCCAAATTCACATAGCTGGCGGTAGAGTCAGGATTCAAGTCCTGGGGAGTCTGATTCCCAAGCCAGGATCTTAACTGCCGCAGGGGCCTGTGCTGGGGTGGGTCCACTGATGCATTCTCCATACTCCTGGAGTTGAGTTACCAGGTGGTTTCCTGGGGGTTCACAGAACAGCATGGGGGCGGTGTGTGTATATATGTGGGTGTGTTCACAAAGCAGCCTGGGTGTGTGTGTGCATGTGTATATTCATAGAGTAGCATGGGGTGTGTGTGTGTGTGTGTGTGTGTGTGTGTGCGTGTTCACAGAGCAGTATGGGGTGTGTGTGTGTGTGTGTGTGTGGTATGTGTATGTGTTTATAAAGACTGGACTGCCTTCCTTCCTCATCTGGGAGTTCCCCATTTGTCCCATGCTGACATGACTATCTCTTAGGGTCCTCGTGGAAGCTTCCAGAACAGCCCAGAGTGCTGCCGTCTGCCCTAGTCTCAATGGAAGCACAATTAGCGGGCATGGGAGGCCAGACAAATGGAGTCACATGCCGCTGTCTCAGAGACAGAGGAGCAGAGTGGGCAGGTTAAAAGCTAGACAGCAGGGGTTGCCTCACCTAGTGCTGGCTAGCCTAGTTACAATGGTCACTCCTGACTCTTCTCATCCTACCCGTGGCCTGGAAAGCCCACCCCTCCGACCGGCCGGGGTGCATTTGGCACCAGGGATCACCCCCCACCCCCCACCACCACCCACCCTTCAGGCAGAAGCAGAGGCCAGGGTATTTATGGTCCTGGCTCCCTCCCTCCTGGGATGCTGTGGGTTGGCTGCTCCTCTTATTTTGGGGGGTGATAAGGACTCTGCTGCCACCAGCCCTGGGGTACTTACCCTATTCCCTGCCGACTCCTTCAACCCTGCTCACCCTTTTACAAAATTCCTTTCATTAAACTCTTCTTAGTTCCCCAGCTTGAGAACACTAACCTGTCCCTTCTGGGAGCCTGCCTGATACAGCGGGAGGAGGGTACCTCCCACCCACAACTGTTAGGGGTATTAAAAGGGCCAGTACGCGTCAGTGAGCCAGCATGTGCTCCAAGCCAGTCAGCAGGTGAAGGGGTGTCAGTGCCCCTCCCCAGGGCATTTGCAGTCACCCTGCCCAGGGCTACAGCGTGGCTCGCAAAAGCCCGGACTGTGGCGCGGGCCTGGGTGGGGTGACTCTTCTTCCCCAAGCCTTGGCTGGTTTGCAACAGGAAACCGTGCCCACTAAAGAAATTGAAGATGGTGGGGTTTTTTTTGTTTTTTTTAAATGGGAAAAGGAAACAAAACGTTAAGTTCATTGAAGGCACAAATGCAGGGTCAGATAAGCACAGATAATGATTACTCATTTATCCTAAAAATATTGATTGAGCATCTGCCACCTGCAAAAGACTTAGCAATTAATAGTATAGGCCTGGCCTCATTTTCTCATACAGCTTACACTCCAGTAGAGGAAACACACTGTTAAGCAGAGGGCACTAAGCATTCTTTTCTCTTCTACTGGTGAGGGAAAAGGGGCTTTTGGCGGTGAGGAAAGTGACTTTTAATTGAGTACTTACCACGTGCCAGGCACCATGCAAGGCGTTCCATTTATATCATCTCACTTAATCGCACAACACGGGAGAGGTCGACCTATCTCCTTTTTGCAGTGAGGAAGCTGAAACCCCGAAGATGTTACATGATTTACCAAAGTCAGTGACCATTCAAAAAAAAAAAACAAACAAACAAAAACCCCACCATTTATTAAGCACCTACTGTATGCCTTGTCTTATCCCTGCTTTTCAAGAATGTGTAGATAGTAGGAGAGATAGGCACCTGAACAGATACTCCTCAAACAGTGGGTTGTGTGTGGTGATCATAGAGATATGCTCAGGGCATTATGGATGCACTCAGGAGGGATCCTCAACCCCTCACGAAATGTCAGGAAAGGCTTAGGGAGGGCAGCCTCGAGGACGTGAAGCCTCATTCGATTTTTAAAGATAAACTGGTAACGGCCAGGTTAGGGTACGGTGGTAGGGGGAGAAGAAAGCCACGTGGGAGGAGGGAGTGCCAGAAGCAAAAACAGACAGACAGACAAACAGACAAAAACCAGGTTGCAGCGAAGGGGTTGTGGGTAGGGGCCAGGTCCCCGCAGAATTTTATTTGGTAACAAGAAATGTGGGCTGCCAGTCCCATAGCTCACCCTCTAGGTTAAGGAGCTCAAACAGGGGAGTCACTTGGCTAGCTCTGGATTTAGATAGATCACTCTGGCTATCACGTGGAGGACAAACTTGAGGTGGACAAGAGAGGGAGCAGAGACTTTTTAGGAGGCCACCAGTAGTCATCAAGCCAAGAGATCATAAGACTCCAAAGGAGGTCAGAGGTCCAAGGGATGGAGAAGGCCACTGGTTGGAGAAGTACTTTAAAAATCTCAGAATGTAATGACTGACTGGTGTTGAGATACCTGAGTTGGGGGAAGGGGGAGAGAGGGAGAGAGGGAGGGAGAGACAGAGAGAGATAGAGAGAGAGACTCCCTTCTGGTCCAGAAGAAAAACAAACTTAGAAGGCTTGGTGGCTGCTGTCTTGTCTGAGACCTTTTGCGTCTCTCATTCCACTTTATTTTGATTACAGACCCCAAGCAGTGGGGCCATGATCTGAGCTGGGTGTGTCAAATTTGCTCCCGGGAACTTGAATCTGGGCAGTGGCCTTGTTCAGGCTACCAGACGCCAGGCTGTCCAGTGATTCCCTTGATTCTAGGAACCATCTTGCAATCCTTCCAATTAGTCTCTTCCGTGCACCGGCAAGTCAGGGTCAGTCCCTGTTGCTTGCAGCCCAAGAGCCCTGATGGGGAGATGAATTCAGCCCTGGACCTGGCGGATCTCAGGCCCACGCGACACCCACGTGAGGACCAGCACCTCCAGGAAATAGAAGTCAGAGGGGAAACTTCTGGGCTGGAGTTATCGGCATGTAGGTCATGGAAATCATGGCTGACACTAAGAAAGAATCAGTGCCGAGAGGGTGTGGGGGAGAGAACACCGGTGGGCGGAGGGCGACGTCCCGGACAACAAGCAAAGGCTGCGAGGAGGAAGAAACAAGAACTTGAATGTTCAGAGAGAGACCAGGAGAACTAGGAGAGGCTTGATTTCATAGAAACCAAGGGAAGAAAAGTTTGAAGAATGAACAATTGAAGATTTCATGTACAGCCAAGGGGCCAAGGGCACTGGCCTTTGAACTTGACAAGAAGTTTGTTGATGACCCATGGGGTAGGATCCCTAGAGGGAGAGATGGGAGGAATAAGCCAGGCTGCCTGCGGAGAAGTGAGGAAGAGGAGGTCAATGGCTCTGGGAGTCTTATGGGAGGTTAGTTATGAGAAAGGAGAGGGTGGTGGGTGGGGGCAAGGTCAGAGCAGGGTTTATGTCAGTGGCTCCGGTGCTCCTTTGAGTCAAAACCTGCTCCCCTGTGCCTGAGAGAATGGGGCTTTGGCTGGCGGAAGTGATCCCAGCAGACCATTCTTTGCAGGGGTGGTTTTGCCTGAGGATCTGTGCATCCTTGGGGCAGAAGAGCATTTGGAAAACTGACAAAGTCCATAGCTGGTAGGTATCTTGTGCCGACTTCCTGCCTGCCTTTGTTCTGAGACAGCCAAAACAGCAACTAAAGGAAGAAAGAGAGGCAAAAAAAGAGGAAACTCTCTGTTGGCTCTTTTGGATTCCATCTAAAAATCTCCCTGCCCACCACCCCCAAATTTAGGGGGTGAGGAGAATGCTCAAACCATGTCTGAGAAATTAGTATTAGAATGACACTAACTACCCTCGTGTTAGTTGATGAGTGTGTTCCTACAAGGAAGGCCTGGCTTGGCAGGTGCACTGTGCTAATGCTTCACATAGACTTTTTCTTTAGATATTTACTGGTAAAGGATGGCAATAGAATTGAGCCGATGACAAGATAATTTTTTTAAAAATCATTTAAAAGAATTCTTGAAATTATAAAATTTGTATATGGTCATCGAAGAAGGTCTGGAAAATCCGCAAAGACCTAAAATAGCCAGGAGTCCCACCATAGTAATATTTTCTTCTAGTCTTTTATTTCTAGTAGCGGTCCAATATTGATAGCTGTTATGATGGCCGAGCCACTAATGTCCGTTGCAAGGCTGATCTCAGGAGCGACTGTAGGACAGACAGCAGGACCCTATCTATAGTGTGTGAGGGGACGAGGGAAAGATGAAAAATGCAGGGGGAAACAACCCATGGGCTGGTCAGATGTCTGTCATAGCACAGGTGTGCCTTGTGGTAAGAAACCTAATGCCCTACTGCGAATTTCCATGTCGGGGTATCACTCTTATTTTAGTTGTGATGGCAGATTGGGTTATTGGTCCCTAGTCTTTGTTCCTCCCATCATGTGACCCTTCTAGCACCAGAAGAGTTGACTGATAGTTCCGTGCCCCATTGTCTTTGGACTTAGCCACATGACTTGCTTTGGCTAATAGAAATTAGTGGAAGTGATGTGAGCAGGGGTTTTAAATATGCCTTCATGGCTTGGCTTAGTCTCTTGCATTTCTGCCACCTGTCACAAGATGAAGTTGCCTGGACAGCCTCTCGGAATGAGGAGACACTTGGAACAGACCTGAATACAACTGGCAGCTCGGAGCCACACTTCGCTAGTTTCAGGCACCCAAGAGAGTCATAGCCCCCTGCACGCCCATAAGCAATAAGTAAATGCCTATCGTTGTAATGCACTGAGAGTATGGCATTGTTTGTTACACAGCATTTTAGTAGCAGACATCTGAAGGAAGCAACTACTATAATTGCTCGGATGTGAAGCTTCAGTAATATCTGACATCTGCATTTCCTTTATCCCCATAGTTATTTCTTGTCAAGTCCTCTTTAGCTCCTTTGAATTCTCTTCCATATCTGTTCCCTGACTCCCTTTCCACTGCCATCATCCTTTAACACTTCCTACCTGGGTTCCTGCAATGGCTTCCTTAATGAACTTATTTCTTCCCCATCCAGGAGTGCAAGACTCCACTGCCTTACAAAACCCCTGCACCACAGGAAACCTCTGCTCAAAAGGCTGAGAAGGCTTCTCTTTATTTCAAAGTAGAAGCAGCCAGGCAACTCAGAGCTAAGTTTTAATAACCAGCCTCAACCTGGCGTTCTGATACAATTCTCTCCTCTGCTTTCCATAGCTCTCTTTTACAGCTGACCCTTGAACAATGGGGGGTCAGGTGTGCTGATCGCCCTGTACAGTCAAAAATCCGCGTATAACTTTTGATTCCCTAAAAACGTAGCTACTAATAGCCTATTGTTGGCCAGAAGCCTTACCTGTGATAGAAACCGTCGACTAGCACCTATTTTCTATGTCACATGTATTGTAAACCGTATTCTTACAATAAAGTAACCTTGAGAAAGGAAAATGTTATTAAGAAAATCATAAGGAAGAGAAAGCACATTTACAGTACTGCCCTGTATTTGTTGAAAAAAATCCACATGCAAAGGGACCTGTGTAGTTCAAACCCCTGTTGTTCCAGGTCAACTGTGATTTAGCTTCCTCATCCATTATTTAATGCAAAATAACAATAATAATAACGCTTACCCAACAGTTGTTGAATTGCTTACTATGATATCACTTAAGTGTTTTTCCTGTTGTACAGGTTAAGATTAGATTCAACCAAGAGTAATCAAGTTCCCCCAAAATAGTGGCTTACCTAAGATAGTTGTTTCTCTCTCCTGTAAAAGTACAGAAGTAGGTGGCCAACGACTGGTCTAGTGGCTCTGTTCATGATCTCTTCAGGGACACAGTCTCCATCCAGCTCACAGCTCCATTATCCTTAAGAGTATTGGCCTCAGGGTTGCCTGGGGGGGGCTCAGTCAGTCGAACGTTCGACTCTTGACTTCAGCTCAGGTCTTGCTCTCATGGCTCGTGAGTTTGAGCCCCGTGTCAGGCTCTGTGCTCACAGCGCAGAGCCTGCTTGGGATTCTCTCTCTCTCTTCGCTCTCTCTACCCCTCCCCCACTGACACTCTCTCAAAATAAATAAATAAACTTAAAAAAAAAAAAAAAAAGACTCGGCCTCATTCTCGACATGGCAGGCAGAATGCTAGACATCACATCCACCATTCCAGGCAGCAGATTGGGAGAAGGACAAAAAAGAAAAAGGGGGTAAAGAGTAGATACCAGCTGGCCTCTCCAGGTAGTGGCCATGTAACATCTGCTTATATCTCATTGGCCATACTTATAAGGCCAGATAGAGCTGCAAAGGATGCTGGAAAGTATAGTCTTTATTCTGGGAGGCCACATGTCTAGCTCAAAATTGGGAGTCATTACTATGGAAAAAGAAGAAAGAGGGGTATGCGGGGGCAACAGCCTCTGTCTCAGATATATTCCCTTGCCGAGTCCTCATGACAATCCTATGAGATGGATACTATTCTTATGCTCATTTTACAGAGGAGAAAACTGAGGCACAGAAAGGGTGACTACCTTGGCCAAGGCCACACAGCAAGGGTGAACTCAGGCGCCCTGCTTTCAGAACCTGTGCTCTTCACCCCCATGCCACCCAACTTCCCTGGGAGTGAATCTGCCCACCTGACTCATGTGCTCCCTCAGCTAAGCTCCCTTCTGTCCCCTGCACCTCCCTCCAGGGCCCAGGTTCAGGCTCTGCCTGCTCCTGTTCTTCCCGATCTCCTCCTGGAAACCCTCCCCCTGTGGCATCATCGTCCTGGCTGACAATGCCCAAGAGCGGAAAAACAGCCAATACAGCATCAGAATACATACTCCATCTAGGCAGTTCAGTATAGTAATTAAGAGCTTGGACTCTGGAATCCAGCAGAGTGAGGTTCGAATCCTATGTGACCTTGCTCAAGTCACTTGACCTTTCTGATCCCTCTTCTTTAAAAAGGGAGGTAGAGAGAACCTGACACATAGGACGATCATGAGGGACAAATGAGATCATGCACCTAAGTCCCCAGGCCACTGCTTGGCACAAAGCAGGTGCTCAGTACAACGAAGCTGCTACGATTGCACCGACATTATGCATGTCCTTGCCTTCCAGACGGGAATGCCTTAGACAGAGAGGGGAAGAAGGACCTTCGCTGGAGGCCCTTGCCAACTGTCTGCCTCTCCTCTCTTGGGGATCTGCAGGGGTTGCTTGCGTACTTCCATCTAGGGCTCCGACCCTTTAGACGTGGCCCTGACCAACCGTTAGGAGTGACAAGCTCTGATTTCCTTGATTTGGAATACAACCTGGCCACCCTAGGGAATCTGGTTAGTGGGGGAAATGCTACTACTGAACAGATGCAAAATATCCCTCGTGAACAGAACACAGGGCATCAAGGTATCTGCCAAAGGGAATGATTTTTATTGTTACACAAACATGTCCTATCAGAGCCCATATAAATCCAGAGAACAGGTGCATTTCCAGAACAGATTACCTACCTCTGGTGACCGAGGAAGGGGCAGGGGAAAACAGGCCACGTTATTTTAACATTCAGTAATGCTCTTACTGAACGTAAACAGAAATGAAAATCGGGACGGATGGAGAAAAAACACTTGCTCATGAACAAAACGCCTTCTCAGGAACAGAGCTTCTTGTGATGCTCTTTGTTTTACCCAGAAAGAACCGGGTTCTATTCGTCGGGCTTAGGAAGATGCAGCAAAGCCCGTGCCCAACCACGGCAAAGGCAGAGCTTTCTGGAGGCCCCCTCCCCCCCATTCGGAACCCCTCAGGAGGCCAGGCTCTGGTGCCCTCCAGCTCTGCCCTTCCCTGCCCCCAGCTGCCTGCCGGGAGGCACACATGTGGACGACCAAGCTGTTTTTCTCTCTTACTTCGTTCCTTCCAGTCCACTCTTTCTGCTCCCACCCGAATTTCCTCACGTCCGGGCTAGTATTGTCGTCTTCTGAACAGTTTCTAGGCTGCGAGTCTCCCGTACCTCTCCTCTCCGCCCCACCTCCAATCACACAGCCACCAGTCAGAAAGGCTGACCTTTTGTACCTCTTCCCTTTGAGTGTAAATTCTTCTTACCATTTTTCTTGACTGTTTTTTCAGAGGTGAAGGATTCTAGCTCTCCAGACAGTGCATTTCTTCTTTAAGTTTTCACTTCTTTTCTACTAAATCCAAATCTATGTCCCCGATTGCTTCTGGTCAGCTGAGAATTTGATCCACCAGCTCTCTCTTTCACAGTTTTTCTCCTCACATGGAATCCTTCTCTTTCTCCCTGTGGCAGACTGTTAATTGCCTTCCCCGAATCTGTTTTCTCCTTCAAAAGTAATAGTTTTGGCTGGGCATGGGGCTACCCCGTGAAAGACTACATTTCCCAGACTCCTTTTCCACTGGGGGTGGTCATGGGACTATGCACCGGCCAACACGACATGGATACAAGCAACATGAGCAACTTCCCAGTTATATCCTTAAAACGACTGAGTGGTTCATCTTGGCCTCTATCTCCCTGCCTTCTGGCTGGCAACGGGGAGGACTGGAGCGGTCACTTTGAACACACAAGTGGAAACCTCATATTGAGGACAGAGCAGAGAGACTTGGATCACCTACCTTGACTGTTGAGGGAGAAATGAACTACCAGTGTAGTAAAGCCTCTGTCTGGTGGACCTCTTTGGTACAGCGGCTTAGCCTGCACTTAATATCCTCGTCCTCACTGACGACAGTGCTACTCATTCTGTAAGTCTTCATCCAGGCAGACACGTGCCTTTCCACCCTTTGACTCTCAAAGCCCTTTGACCTACCCCCATTCTACCTTGGACTACACTGGTCTGTGGAGGAGTCCTCCTTGCTCTTTGCAGCTCAAAGAGGACAGGGGCCAAATCTTCATCATTGTTTTATATTACACGAAGCCTAACACCCAGGCTCATGTGTGATGACTGAGTTAATAAATATGAGTAGGGGCGCCTGGGTGGCTCAGTTGGTTAAGCAGCCAACTTCAGCTCAGGTCATGATCTCGCGGTCCGTGAGTTCGAGCCCCGCGTCGGGCTCTGTGCTGACAGCTCAGAGCCTGGAGCCTGTTTTGGATTCTGTGTCTCCCTCTCTCTGACCCTCCCCCGTTCATGCTCTGTCTCTCTCTGTCTCAAAAATAAATAAATGTTAAAAAAAAATTAAAAAAAATATGAGTAATTAAAATGAAGTAAATAAAATGATTACTAAAATATAATAAATCACTAATAAATGAGTTGAATGAATGTATAGGTTATTGTTCATTGTCTCTATACACAATGACTTATAATAAAATGAGCAACTAGTCATATGTGTTTAAACAACCATATCCCCAAACTGCTAGGTAAGAGGTCATTGTCAAGCTAGAGAATGAGGTGCCATACCCGTCTTTCTCCTGTTCAACATTACTATCAGTCACTTCAGTGGAACGGTCAGTATACCCATTGTACCTGTGGCTAACATAATGGGAAACCAATAAACTAGATAAGAGAATCAAGAACAACAACAAAACATTTGTAAAGACAAGTACAATGGACGAAAATTAAACTAACAGATGAAGTTCTGAGTATCAGTTCAAAGGGTGGGCAAAAGGAAAGGACAAAAGAAGACTCAATTAAAGATTATATTTTTTAAAAGCTTAAGGATTTTATTTGACCAGAAGCCCAGTAGGAATCAAGGATATGATATGATGGCCAAAAAATGTTAGTGCAATTTTTGGGCTGAAGAAATTCGTTCGAGAACTGCTTATTCAGTGCCTATTCCGTGCCTGGTGTTGTGCGAGAGACAAGGGTGAAAAAGGTGTGGCCCCTGCCGGCAAGCTTATGGCACAAGGCAGACGGTGCTCGGTGCTATAAGAGCAAAGAGGTGGGAAGCTTGGCACGAGTGTGACCAAAAGCAAGTAGCTGAGTTTGGCTTGAGTGTGGGGAACAATAAGGCAAGGGGGGGTGGTTCGGCACCAACCTGTAGGGCGTCCATAATGCCAGGCTATGGAGATTGGCATTTATGTGAAAAGAGGGACAACTGAAGGATATTACGGGGGGAAAAAATCAGTGTTTTAGGAAGATTTCTTTGGAAGCAGTCTGGTGGGCAGATCAGAGGGGGGAGACCTAACAGCTGAGAACCAGAGGCATCTCTTTAGAGACTGTCTTGTTCAATATCTTCATTTTGTAAGTGAAGAAACTGGGGCCGAAGGTATAAATCATGTACCGAAAGCCACAGGGCTGGCAGAGGCACAGCAGAACTGGAATCCAGGACAGGCAGCTCCTCTGTCCACGGAGTGAGGACAGCAGCCATCAGACCTCATGAAGCTGTCGGAGTTTAGGAAAGCATTTCTGGAGAGATGTGGGGCAAGGAAGCTAGTTAAAGGACTATGTCCAGAGTCAAGGTAAAAAAAAAAAAAATGCTGAGTCATGGGAATAGAAAGAGGGTGAGCTGGGACAGAAAGTGCTTCGGTGCCGAGAGCTGGAAGGGGAGGAGGAGAAGCAAAGGCGACAGAATTTGGGGGGCTGGGAGACAAGGCGGACAGCGGTGGAACTGATGGACACTGGGAATGCAAGGATGACGAACAAGTTGAACAACGATCCCTCCCACTTTGGGGAGGTCCCATTTACATAAAAGAGGCACCGACCAGGGGACTGTGTCACTGGAAAGCGTCCCGGAGAGGGTACTGAGGAAGCACCTGCAGGAAGAAGTGATGGAACAGCTCGGTCTGGAGAAACCTACACTGATGGCAAACAGTGGAGCTGAGACCCAGGGAGGGATACGATAGCTGGCTTCCCATGCCTGGAAGGCTTTCCCGGCCGTCTGTGACATTGCCTCCTAATTAGCAGGACACCAGTGCAAGGCAGCTGAGCAGGAAAAGGTGTGGAGAGGGCCTGGACCCAATCATCAGCAGTGAGGCAGAAGGAGCAAAGGTTTTGGAGCCACACAGACCCGGGATCTCGGCTCACCTATGAGCTGTGTGATGTTGGGCAAATGGCTGGACCTCTCTGTGCCTCAGTTGCCCCGTGTCCAAAATAAAGAGGCTGCACTGGAAGACTTCAAAGATCTGGTCTAGATACAAAATTTCTCGGTGGTAAAAAGGTGGCTTACGTGCATGGAATAAACGGGCGGAAATTTTAGGGTTGTCTGGTTTGGATTGGGCTCCTGATGCTGTACCAACATCGGTGATGGAGGATGAACAGCCAGCCTGCTTCTGGTGCCCTCCGTGGTGGCGTGTAATGACAGAGCGGAGCTGACACGTTCACAAAAGCACTTTCCTCTGTGGGTAGGAGTGGGAAAGAGTCCCACTTAGCTGATATCACTAATTTTTAAAGAAAACCATATGAGCTAACAAGAACTACAAATGGATGTGGGAGCCATGAGTCAACCACTGAGTTTCAAATGCATTAATTTTACATTATAAATGACACGGGTTTAAAGTTTCTTCGATTTTATAAAACTTGTGATTTTTCTTTAGAAACAAAAAAAAACTTATCCAGACACACATCAATATGTGTTAAAAAATACTAAACATTTACTTCCATCCGGAAGCATCCTTAAAACAATGATTGGACTCTTAGCTATGTTCATGAGAAAATCTGTTTTCGGACAGTCTTGTAAACTGATTATTTTCTGGGCAAACTACCTTCTTCCTACAAAAAAAAACCCCAGTTCTTGTTACCTTCATAGAATTTTTAAAATTCCCTTTCAGGCTGCTTTGTAAGGGATAATGCTGCTTACACAACATCTGGCATTTCTCCTAGAAATGAAATATTCCGAAGGCTTCTAGATAAGCAGTATTTATATGTAATCCTTACCTCTTAAATATCGAATTCTTAAACAGCAGAAGTGAGAGAGACTGTTTTCCTTTACTGTGGTAGATTCAGAGTGACTTTACAAATTGTCAGGTAGAGAACAAAAATATAAGAGCTGGAGATTACATAAGAAAGATCTCCGCTTGTCGTCCACACCTCCAGGCAAAACAAGACCCAGAGGCAGAAAAGAATTTTCAAAGCCTGCCTTAGAGGAAGGTGGAAAATAATCCCATCAAATCAAAGTTTAGGGCAGTGTTGGACTGTGGCAGGAAGAAAAGAACATTGTTAAAAATAGATACGCATTCTCTTTTGGCCACGGACAGTTCTTGAACATCTTACATTAGCAACACAGATCGGAGCCAGTTTTAGCTCATCCTGTCACTTAACCATTCCTAGCTCGGTTTTTTTCCTCACCAAAGTGGGGGTGATATTACTTATTTACTACCAGGGTGAGCCTGAGGCCGGCGCGAGACCACACACACGTGAGACGCCGTGTAAACCACAAGGCACTTCAAATACCGGGCTTCGCTGTCATCGGTGGAGACGGCCTGCCCCTGGGTGATGCTCACACCGGGGAAGGACTAGTGGCTGTTGTCTAATAACACGCGCTGTCGGTTTCCAAACCGCGAGTGGCATTCAGGGTGACATAGCATTATTAACGGGGAAAAAAATCTGCTCGGCGCAGACCTCCCACTTACACTAACTAAAGCTCCACACAGGTAGAAGAATGCTTGGCTTGAGATCCACCCTGCGGGCCTAAAGGACAGAATCGTCTCCAGCATTTTTTTGGTTTTGTGTTTGTGATAGCAGCATTCTCTTTGTTTCAAGAAGAAGAGTGGGGGAGGGAACATATGTGGGTTTGCTCAAATGCTCGAGAAAACTGTGCTACGCGGCTGGAGGGATAAAAGGTGGTGGGGGAGCACTAAGGAAAGAACGTGCTAAATCTAAAGTTGTAAGCGAAGCACTCGGGAACTGACTGAAAACGCTCTGGTGCCAGGTGAGACATGGAATGACGAGAAAGCGGACTGTTTGCGTGTTGCAGAGGTGCGTGTGGAAAACGGGTTTCTCCTTGTAATGAGCTTTGTGGCTGGGAGAATCTTCCTCCAGTTTCTGACCATTAGTTCCGGCCCAGAATCTCGTCTGTGGTTCTTGGGATGAGCTAATGAGGCTGTGGGCTGGCTCTGATTGGGGGCGGCTCAGTAGCTCTGCTCTCCTTCACAGCCACCTTACGCCTCACACCCTGGGGCCCAGGTCCCCAGGAGGGCAGCCCCCAAGGTCGCAGAGGGGTGTTCCCTGTAGAGCAAAGCCAGGGAGAGCACAAGCCTTTTTGATGGTCACTTGAGTACTTTAAGCCAGATGTCACTCTTTGGATGAGGTGAGGATGCCTCCCTCCCTGAGCCACCCCCCCGCCCCTTCTTAAATGTTATATTTTCCAGGAATATGCTAGAGAGACTACTTGTGCTCCAATGTCTGTTCTCTTCCTCTCTTAATAGAATATCAGTTTTTACTGGTTGCCCCAAATAAAGACATTTCCCAGCCTTCCTTGTGGCTTGTGTGTGTGTGTGTGTATGTGTGTGTGTGTAACGGGAGATTCTTTGAGAAGCAAACATCTCCAAAATGCAGTCTTCTGCTAAGTCTGCAGAATATGCTTGGAGCCCGTGTGGTTTGTTAGGAGATGAACTTGTGCAGAGAGTGTGGATACACACTGCGTGACAGCAGGCTGGGCCTCGGACATCCGCAAGGGAGTGAAATCAGGGCAGCTCTTGCTAAGACGGTTCTCTATTATCTGCGTAAGAACTAAGAACGGAGTGCAAGTGAGTCACCAAAGTTAAAGGCGAGAAACAACAGCTGAGATTGGACCAAGAGACCAATAAGCCACAGTCTGTTACATATTATTGCACAGTGTTACGGGGGGGGGGGGGGGG